>NW_028152227.1:377500-547500 GCF_964638095.1 Poromitra crassiceps | reverse complement strand
GTGGGGGGGTTTAGCAGAAGCGGAAGAGCGGAAGAGCCAATCAGCGACTGCGCTGTGATTGACAGCGCAAGTTGGCCAATCAGGAACGCCACTAGCACTGCACTAACAAAACAGTAATGGCCGCCTCCTTGCCTGATCGTCTCGAGGAGTCATGTCAGCGTTTGTCTAGTTTAAACAGCCATAAAGTGCAGTTATTGCAGAAATAGACTCAATAACAACAATTAAACAAGTACAGGAGTATCGCCGCAACCGCAGAGTTTGTTAGCTGCAGTAATGTTAACGTTGTTATTTTCGGTGTATTTTCCCCCCCGACAGCGCGGGGGGGTATTGACGCTTTTTCCACGACCACATGTCACTAATTGTCATTTCCACCATAAAGATGCATGTCAGCAGAATAACGTTATTTGATGGAGAGAAAAAGTCTACTGGTGTTTCACTAGCGGCGACGCTAACGTTACTGAATGAGCTATAGGCACCTATCTGTAACTAAACGTGATAACATTAACAAACAACTGTTGCTAGCGCAGTAACTGGTAGTTGGTTACTAACTTTCCGGTTAGCGTTAGATCTGTCAGCTGCTGCTAGTCTCTGAGTTACTTGATAACAAGATGTTGATTTTAAGTGGCCCTTGGCTTGTCTTTATATAGACTATATGTGGCCCTCCACACAGTATTGTTTAATCAAGCAAGTTCGATTTGCATTTTCTCCCTTCACCTAACGATGACAACAGCATTATCATACAGTTTGTACAAGCACCAAGTAGGAACAACACATGCAGAACTAATGTTTTCAGATGGTAAACAAAATACTTTTGTATGTGATTTTTTTATTATTATTTTTTCTAACCCATATGATGCGAGAAGCACCTGGCACCCCTGGCATTTTCACATGATCTAATCTGGCCTGCATTCAAAAAAGTTTGGACACCCCTGACATACACAAACAAACACACTCGGAACACAATCCCCCTCCCCGCATAGATTCCCTGCCTACCAACACGATGGTCGCAGGTTCGAGTGCCTGTGTTACCTCCAGCTTGGTCGAACTTGATCAGAATAACCAGGGTTATGATAGCCCTGCTAGCTGCTAGCCCAGTCCTGCCTGGGCTGGGCTAGCAGCTAAATGCTAACTCTGCTGCATTGGAAGAACGGGAGGATTTACCCCACGCTGATCCCATTGAACATGCGTCTATGACGAGACATAGGGAGAGTCAATCACAGAGGATGGAAGGTTCATGGATTACAGATTAATCTGAACAAGACCACAACCAGTATGTGATGTCTCTGTTTCCCCCTGTAGGAGGCAGTGGCAGACTGTCTCTGTTTCCCCCTGTAGGAGGCAGCGGCAGACTGTCTCTGTTTCCCCCTGTAGGAGGCAGCGGCAGACTGTCTCTGTTTCCCCCTGTAGGAGGCAGCGGCAGACTGTATCTGATGTCTCTGTTTCCCCCTGTAGGAGGCAGCCAGTATCTGATGTCTCTGTTTCCCCCTGTAGGAGGCAGCGGCAGACTGTATCTGATGTCTCTGTTTCCCCCTGTAGGAGGCAGCCAGTATCTGATGTCTCTGTTTCCCCCTGTAGGAGGCAGCGGCAGACTGTATCTGATGTCTCTGTTTCCCCCTGTAGGAGGCAGCCAGTATCTGATGTCTCTGTTTCCCCCTGTAGGAGGCAGCGGCAGACTGTATCTGATGTCTCTGTTTCCCCCTGTAGGAGGCAGCGGCAGACTGTATCTGATGTCTCTGTTTCCCCCTGTAGGAGGCAGCGGCAGACTGTATCTGATGTCTCTGTTTCCCCCTGTAGGAGGCAGCCAGTATCTGATGTCTCTGTTTCCCCCTGTAGGAGGCAGCGGCAGACTGTCTCTGTTTCCCCCTGTAGGAGGCAGCGGCAGACTGTCTCTGTTTCCCCCTGTAGGAGGCAGCGGCAGACTGTATCTGATGTCTCTGTTTCCCCCTGTAGGAGGCAGCGGCAGACTGTATCTGATGTCTCTGTTTCCCCCTGTAGGAGGCAGCGGCAGACTGTATCTGATGTCTCTGTTTCCCCCTGTAGGAGGCAGCGGCAGACTGTATCTGATGTCTCTGTTTCCCCCTGTAGGAGGCAGCCAGTATCTGATGTCTCTGTTTCCCCCTGTAGGGGGCAGCCAGTATCTGATGTCTCTGTTTCCCCCTGTAGGAGGCATCGGCAGACTGCGAGACCCAGAACCAAGAGCTGAGCAGAGCAGTGGAGGAGCTCAGCAAACTGGTCAAAGACACTGGGGAGGGTAAGACTCACTCTTTGGTTTGCAATTTTATTTTAGATTTGAATAATATTCCACCTCTAAACCACCAGTGATTTGTTTTCATTCAGAACAATGTAGCATACGGGGCGGCTGTAGCTCAGGAGGTAGAGCGGGTCGTCACTAATCGCTTTGGATGAAAGAGGTCGGTGGTTCGATTCCCGGCTCCTCCAGTCTGCATGTCGAAGTGTCCTTGGGCAAGATACTGAACCCCAAATTGCTCCTGATGGTGTGCCAGCACGCTGCGTGGCACCCTGCCACCATCGGTGTGTGAATGGGTGAATGTACCTACTGATTGTAAAGCGCTTTGGATAAAAGCGCTATATAAATGCAGGCCATTTACCATTTACCATACATGCAAAATATGCACCACCAACCCATTCAGCAAATCTATCAAAGATCAGATGATTCTGTTGAAAGTTACCGGCAGTTTTATCGGACTCTTAAAACCAGGTATCTGGCCTTTAGTTTGAAAACATGATTATATACATGATTGATGATGTCACTGGCCTTGCAGCAAATAAAGCACTGGAGAAGAAGGTGTCTGAAGGGTAGGAGCTAAAGGCACGTTTGGAGGCGGATCTTAGAGAGAAGATCAAGAAGATGGAGAAGGAGCTGGAGAGCGCCACGATGAAGGCTGCTGACAAACGCTGCTGTGAGAAAATACTCAGACACACACTCTCTCACACACACACACTCACTCTCTCTCACACACACACACACACATACACACACACACACACACACACACACACACACACACACATACACATACCTAGACATATTTATGTTGTGTGCGGGTTGGGTATATGTTCTTGTATGTTTGTGTGTGTGTGTGTGTGTATTGACTGTATGCACCCTGGACTTTAACTAAATGTCTATCTTCTCGTCTAGGTGTGCCTTCTCTGACTGAGGAGCAGTTGGACTCCATGTGTCCCTCAGCAGCTGCCATAGCGGAGATTGTGAAGCCTGGTATGAAGTTCTTTGAGGTGAGTTTGCTTGGACTTGCTCTGTCCATAAAAGTCTGAAAATGCTTTAAATTATATATAAAAAAAAGTATTACCGTAAATTCCGGACTATAAGCCGCACCTTTTTTCCCGTTTTTTGGCCTTTTTTGGCCCCTGCGGCTTATATAACGGTGCGGCTTATCTATGGATTTAAAAAAAAAAAAAAAAAAAAAGAAAATCTCTTTTTTAGCACTCTTTCTAACTATAAATCCACTTCTGTTTTAATTTCCTCTCTTGCCCTCTTTTCACCACACTGTATGACACTGTATGACACTGTATGACACTGTATGACACTGTGTGCACTGTAAAAAACAACACAGGTGGTGTTGTGTTATGTTGTTTTGTTGAAATGTTAATAAATGGGAGCTTCCTCAAACATACATACGGTAATTAAACATTAAAACACAAAAAATAAATTAAAAAAAATACCGGCTTATAGTCCGGTGCGGCTTATATAAGAAAAAAATAGTCAACTTTGCAGGTGCGGCTTATACACCGGTGCGGCTTATAGTCCGGAATTTACGGTAGTTAGTTTCTTACATACATTTAATAAATGCACCCCCCCCCTTTTTTTTAACCAATGTTTAATGCAGGTTTATTATCACTGGAGTTTCCTCGTAATGCAACTATAACAGTAGGCAGTGGTTTTGACAGATTCTGGACATTCTGTGATTGTGGTTAAAGCAGAGTTATGTAGTTTCATCAAAAGGTGTGACTGAGCAGCATCACATCTGCTTAAAGAAACGCAGTGGAAATCGCTTATTGATTTTTCAATGTTTCATATTGTGCCCATTCATAGTTTCAGAACATGTATAAGGAAAATAAGCCGCTTTCTATATTTTGCTGTTCAAGTGGTCTTAAATCCAATTCAAGGTGCTAAAAGGGTATTGACCTGCAGATGCCCTATATAATGGACAGGGAACTGTCCTTTGCTATATCACTACGCAGCTATGATAGTGTCCTAATTGTAAGCTAGGTAGGTACTTTGATTAATTCCCGAGGGGAACTTCTTTTGTTACAGCAGCAATACAGCACACAAGCAATAAAATAAGAATAGAAGTAAGAAATAAAGTATGAATAGCATTTAGCTGAATTATACATCCATAAATGTATCTGACAAATACATATTTATGTAACAAATTTACATATTATGTAATAAATACACATTTATGCAACAGATTTACATATTACACAATTATATACAGTATGGACATAGTTATACACAAGTGAATAATATAATACTAATAAGTAATAGGTGAGCCAGTCCGTGTGGGGTGGTGGGGGTGGTTAGCTCAGGGAGGCATTGCAGAGTCTGATGGCTGTGGGCAGGAAGGACCTCCTGTGGTGCACCGGGGCAGAATGAGCCTGGTGCTGAACGTGCTCCTGGCCAGAGTGTGATGGAGTGGATGAGAGGCGTTGTCCATGATGGTCAGCAGTTTGGACAACATTCTCCTCTCAGCCACCACACTCACAGGCTCCAGGCTGGTCCCCAGGACAGACCACCACCACACTCACAGGCTCCAGGCTGGTCCCCAGGACAGACCACCACCACACTCACAGGCTCCAGGCTGGTCCCCAGGACAGACCACCACCACACTCACAGGCTCCAGGCTGGTCCCCAGGACAGACCACCACCACACTCACAGGCTCCAGGCTGGTCCCCAGGACAGACCACCACCACACTCACAGGCTCCAGGCTGGTCCCCAGGACAGACCACCACCACACTCACAGGCTCCAGGCTGGTCCCCAGGACAGACCACCACCACACTCACAGGCTCCAGGCTGGTCCCCAGGACAGACCACCACCGCACTCACAGGCTCCAGGCTGGTCCCCAGGACAGACCACCACCGCACTCACAGGCTCCAGGCTGGTCCCCAGGACAGACCACCACCGCACTCACAGTCTCCAGGCTGGTCCCCAGGACAGACCACCACCACACTCACAGGCTCCAGGCTGGTCCCCAGGACAGACCACTCACACAGGCTCCAGGCTGGTCCCCAGGACAGACCACCACCACACTCACAGGCTCCAGGCTGGTCCCCAGGACAGACCACCACACTCACAGGCTCCAAGCTGGTCCCCAGGACAGACCACCAGACTCACAGGCTCCAGGCTGGTCCCCAGCTATCAGTGGATATCTGCTGTGATTGAGTCCTCACCGTCCTCATCATCGTAAAGTCGCCTTTGAAGCATGATGTTCGATTATAACAAACTAGTTGTGTGGCTTAGCCTTCCCAAATGTTGAGGGTCGTTTTTTAGAATTTAATACATAGAATTGGGAACGTTACATTCAATTTCATTCAGACTGCCTGGCACTAATCGCCACCATTTTCCCCTGGAGCTTCCACAGGAGGAGGGGGGTGGGAGGAGCGAGCTGCGCACTGAGTATGTTCTGTTTTGGCCCGCGCAGAGTGTGCGCGCCCTCCTCGGAGCCCCGCCTCCAGCGCGTGCGCGAAGAGTATGCCAGAAGCTTTAGAGCCCACTTTACACTGTTTACACAGCCTGTGATGCTTGTTAAAGCCGTGATCATTGTGGGATTATTACACCTGAGAGACAGACAGACCTGGACTCTGTACTGCACTCACTGTCATTGGCTGCTGCTATAATCGTATACGGTTATTGTTAATTTATTTTTGTCTTGAGATGACAAGTTTTGCACTGTGTTTCGAAGTGATAATAATAATAATTTCTCATGTCATCAGTGATGTCATCAGTGATGATGTCATCAGTGATGTCATCAGTCTGAGAGAGGGAGAGACATTATATTTGCCACAACACACTGGCTCTCATGCTATATTGCTTAATTATAAAACGGCTCTCTCAAATCAAGCAATCTGTTTGGTTCACAGCCATTGTATAAATCCAATAACCCACTCCAATAACCCATGGCCATGGGTTATTGGTTGCCATGGCAACTCTCTTACTAAAAGCCTTTGGTTACCTCAAAAAAAACAAATGGCGGAGACAGCTGTCAGATCCTTGTGAATCGATCTTCGCTTATAACTTTACTAATACTTCGCAGAAAATTATGTTTTGTACAAGAATAGACGCGGGCTAATGTCTTCTTTGCAAAAAAAAGGCTGTTAACCCCGCATTTAACCCCGTAACGTTAGTTGGTGTCGGGCTTTGCAGAAAGCACTCAGCTTCTCAGCAAGCGCCAGGATTGGCCAATGTCAACTTCAGTCTCCAGAACGATCCAATCAAATCACCCGCACGTTCTTGCGGTCCCGCCTTACAGTAGTGTTTCAACTGACTCTATCAGAATGCCATGCCAGTCGGACTTATAGTATTGTAACAGCCCGCTCCCGGGACTGTTAAGTGAGGAGGAGAAGAGGCAATACTTGGTACAGTCTTTATTCACGGTTCACACTCATAGCCCCTAGCTACACACACACAGCTCCTAGCTACACACACGTCCAGTCGGCTTCCTCGTATCTTCAGACTGGCTCCCCACCCGAGACCGGAAGTCCCCTACACACTGGCTGGTCCACTGCCTTCACGTAACGTCGTAATCGCCACCGACATGTCAAACTCTGGGTCGCTACAGTATTATTATTATTATTATTATATTATCATACTTGGAAACCGTTTTATAAAAGCAATATAGCACTCGAGCAGCGTGTGTTGTGGCATATATCCCGCTGCTCAGCATTTATATATATATATTTATTTTTTTGCATTTTTCCCCCCAAATCCGTGGCGGGCCAAAACAAACAGAGCCAAGTTTGGCCCGCGGGCCCCAAATTGGTCACCACTGCTATAAAGTGTTTGCGGCGGGGCAGGCGGTCAGACAGTATGGCATTAGCATTGTAGCTTGTAGCATAGCATTACAGTATATGACATCTTATATCGTTATCTGCAAGCTCTTTTTGCATTCTGTCTCTACAGGTCTGGCAGTGGATTACTTCAACGAGCGTCTGTACTGGGCCGACGCTAAACTCTCGGTCATCGGTAGCGTTCGTCTGGACGGCTCCGATCCCGTCATCGCCGTCTCCGGCCTCAAAAACAGTTGAGTTCTCTCCACGCTTGTGTCTGGGATCTGTTATAGGGTTTGAAAACATGATTTGGGACATGGATGTTAACACTTTCCCTGTGTTTATCTTTTCTCCTCTTTCATTTCATTTATTTAATGTGACTCATTGACCATGATCACATGGTATGGAGCACAAACAAAACATACAAAAACAATAGGCTACAATGGCACAAGGCATGGCTGCATATGTCATTTGAACAGAGGCAGGACATTCTTCAAAAAAGCACCTAATTTACACATTACTTTTTGTCTGTCTGATTGTAGTAGTAAGATCAGTTTAAACATAGATGGACAAGTTAAATAATATCTGGGTAAATATAACTCTCTGAAATTCAAAATAATTGCATTCTTGCATTCAAACAAAACATGATACTCGTCTCCCACACAGTTGTCACTACAGAGGTTACAGATCCTCATACTTCTATGCAGTCCTTTATATCTACCAACAACCTTGGGGATTCTGGTGTTATTAACCCTGAAGTTACAGATTGCATGTCTATGCCTTTGGTTTACATACAGCAGATAATTTTCCAGTTTGAGTTATTTTTTTAATTCTACGTACAAGTCACATGATTTCATGCTTCTGAGCTCACTTTGCCATTTCTGCATAAACTGATCCTTAAGACTTTGCTCAACAATTGTAGCTTCAACCAGTCAATCTCACACAGCTCACGCGAGATCAGGGTTTTCCCACAGAGCCGGCTGCTATTGGTCCGTGATCGGCGAGCTGCGCGATCACTGGACAGGCCACCTGTCAATCACTCCCAAACAGTGTTGGGACTAACGCGTTATTAAGTAACGCGTTACAGTAACTAAGTTACTTTTTGCGGTAACGAGTACTGTAACAAATTACTTCATCAGTAACGTAACGTACTTACAATTATTGCGGTTTAAACAGGCTCGTTACTCTTACTTCACAATTCTGTGCGGGACCTACAGCAGCGAGGGTAGAGAGGAAAATGCCTGGAGTCTGACGGCGGTCTGATGAGGAAGTAGGCTAATCGTGCGGCACTTCTATACTTTCTAATGTTACTGGACCAAATTCTGATAGTGAAATGGGTCATTTTGCGCGAGCTGTGTTGTGTACGGTAGCGGTGTTCACTTCACACAGCTCTGCGAGTCAGCAGCATGGAGCCCTCTCCTCCTCGCTTCTCTCAGGCTGTCTGTCACCAGTGCCCTGCTGCACCCAGGCAAGCACAGCACTCGTCTCTCACTCACAGATTCCCCTCGCGTTGGAGGGTGTTCACGGTGTGTTTTGCGTTGTCATGAAATGGCAAAAAAAATGCCTGCAAGTCTGCTGCCTTTTGGAGATGAACTGCTATTAAAGGCAGCCGCGACGAGCGGCTGCTTTGGGGCTCTGCTCTGTCCCTATCTGCAGGCAGCGCTGGGCTCTGCTGCTGAGTGTCACTCCGCTGTTACCCACAGTGTTTATGTTGTTCAGCAGCCAGGATATTATAGACTACTACTTATACAATTGTTAATTATACACTGCCAAAAGTGTACTGGCTACTTTTTGAAGGCAATAATAAATATGCCTCAATGCCTAAATGTTGTGTTTTCTTGTTCCACTACTTTTCGTCATAGTGATAATGGGTACAATGATCAAATTTGACAGTTGTGTTGTCCCACACTGTGCTACAGCAACCCCAAAATAATGTGTCTGCATTACTAAGAGAATTGAGTTAAAAAAAAGTAACTCAAAAGTAACTTTCCTAGTAACTAGTTACCTGGAAAGTAACGAGTAACTTAAAGTAACTGAGTTACTTTTCAGAGCAGTAACTAGTAACTGTAACTAAGTTACTAATGTAAAGTAACACTGCTCCCAAAACAGTATTTTTTTATCGGTTATTTAGGTTGAGTTACATAGAAATTCACCCCAAAATTGTCTTTTGAACCAGGCTGTAAACATGTTTATTTCTACTAAAAACTCCTGGGGCTGGCTCCCTTTTGGGCAAAATGTGCCCTTGGGTCTCATTGGCTGCTGTTCTTTACTTGCAGGCACTGCCTCCATAGTCATCCAGTGCTCCTGCTGCTGTTACTGGCACTGCTGGTGGTCGGCGCCATCTTGTGGTACAAGCGGAGAATGCGTACGTAAGTAGCTGTTTCAGAGGCCAACAACAAGCTGTTCACTTGAACTGTCTCCTCCATTTCTGGTCCGTTCCTCACACCTGTACTATCTAGCTTCTCTCTTTTTCTCTGACCTCTCATCTCCCATGGATAACTAACCGCTTATTTCCTGTCTCCCAGGTCTCTATGGACGGGCAAATCTCGTTCTCAACGCTTGTGGTAACTTTATAGAGTTACATACATGTAATGTCATTCACCTGTTGGTCCTATGACCCCCCAGATCCCGCCCCCTCCCTTCCCTAATATCCAGTCAGATTGGCCATGCTGTCTGTCAGTCCATGTGTCCATGCTGCTGGTCAGTGTAGAACCTGTCTGTTTGTGGTCCTTGCCTGCCATCTCCTGTTTGCCTCCCTCAGGGTTTCCCACCCAGCAACGCAGGGGTCTGTTGACTATGGAATATGGAATCTCTTTTCTGGTGATGCAAAGTCAATTGAACTGTTTTGCCCCCTCTCCCTCTCCATACTCTCCCCTGTTTACACTGACTACGTTTACATGCACACAATATTCCACTATTATTCGGAAAATGACAATATTCTGAATTTGATAAGGGTCATGTAAACAGCATATTGCAGTTGCATTTTCCGAATTTGCCCTTTTTCAGAATTTAGCATTTTCCGATTAAGACATCTGGGTTAATCCAGTATTATTCTGGTTTTCGGAGGATTATTTGATCATGTATACAGCACATTCGGAATATGCATCTCAATCAGGGTTTTTACCACAGTTTGCGACGCATGTTGCCTGTTTGTGGTCAACTGATGTGTGCTAGAAAGAGCTAGAACAAGCGATATAATCATAATAATCCATCATCTCTGGCATGCCAAAAGAAAAGCACACATTTCTGATCGGGAGGAGATGAGAAACATCGTTTTAAAGAGAGAGATATTTAAAGAGAGAGTAGTGCCCACGGAAGTCCACAATGCTTGCGAGCCTGCGAGGTAATAACGTAGGCTACTACTAGCCTACTTTTTAGGAAAGACTTGGATGCGCAACACCAAACTTTTCAGCAGCAAGCTCCTGAAATGGACCAAGAAGTGATGCTCGTAAGAATTAGGGATGGGCATCGAATTTCGAATTTTCGAATAATCGTTGTTATTATCAAGGTCGACTTTTATTATTGAAATTCGAAATTCGAAATTCGAAAAAAAAAAAATTGAGTGAAATGTTGCATTGTCTCCCCTGATTCTAAGTATAGTCAAATCGCTTGGTTTGAGCAAGTAAAACAATTTTTATAAGCATTTTAAGCAAGGTTTATGGAAAAATGAATGGCGGATGAAATCCCATGAAGAGGGAGAGGGGGTGACTTTGGCACCCCTTTGGCACTCAGACCTGAGCCTACTAAATATTTAATGAACCACTCATGATTGTCAAAACTGTTTTTTATTTTCGAAAATGTCAATGTCATGTAACATGTTCTTTACTTCAGTGGTGCAATGCTTGTTTGAGCTAAAAATCCACAGCAGAAGCTTTTTATATTAATTAATAAAGCCGTAGACTTAGAATCAGGGAAGACAATGCAACATTTCACTCACAAAAAAAAAAAAAAAAAAAAAAAATTTTTTACATTTTTTATTTTATTTTCGAATTTCGAATTAAATTCGAATTTGGCCAGCGAATTTCGAATAGTGTTTTTGCTAGAAATGCCCATCCCTAGTAAGAATAGTGCTGCTCTGTTTATTCTCAACAGAAAAACTCTGCGGCTCCGCCTACCTGCTTCTCTCTCTCTCCCCCCCCTCCCTCACGTGTCGGGGAGGGCGAGCTACGGCTGCATGTAAACGGGAACAAATAGTGGATTATTCATTTAGTCGGAATATTGTCATTTTCCGAATATGGGCAAAAAGCGGAATATTGTGTGCATGTAAACGTAGTGTGGAGTCTCGGCAGCTTACCCCCCAGCAGGTGAGCGGGGGAGGACGACCAGCCACCACAGTGACATCAGAGCCTGGGGTTCCCAACAGAGACGCTGTTTGGGCCGCGTCATCAATGAGAGGTATTTCCTAGATGTTGGCCCTTGCTGCTTCTTTGGTTGTCTGGAGGGGCAGAACTGTCTTCACAAAGCTGGCTCTGGATCGGAGCCTCCGTGGGGGTCCTACATGGCCATGTAAGGGGTGTCTAGTGTCTGTCTCCTGTGTTCTCCGTTCATCTTGAGCGATACCCAGTCGTCTGATGTGCGGAGGAGAGATGCCGGCTGGCGCATACAGGCACAGGACAGGTGTTGTCTTGACGCAGCCCGTGATGATGCGGCAGGTGTCATTCAAGGCTGTGTCCACCAGTTTGGTATGACGTGATCGGCTCCAGCATGAGCAGGCATACTCTGCTGTAGAGAAGCACAGGGCCATGGCAGTTGCACAGATTGTTGGTGGATCCGCGCCCCACTTGGAGTTCACTAGATTGCGTAATAATAATAATAATAATAAGTGTATGAAAGAGCGTCTATCTTGAAAGTGTGTGTATGAGGGGAATATATGTACAGTAGGCTATATATGGATATACAGTTATAGGCAGTTATTGTTATAGGCAGTATTAGGCTATAGTTATTTACATGTTTAAATAAGCTACATGTATAAACAATTCAGTCAGGTATTGCACAGTTATTAACGTGTCTAAATAAGCATCATGGATAATCAATAAGGTCAGGTATTGCACAGTTATTAACGTGTATAAATATCATAAGCTACATGTGTAAACAATCAGGTCAGGTATTGCACAGTTATTTGTGTATAAATAAGCTACATGTGTAAAAATCAGGTCAATCAGGGGAGGGTTATATACACAGGGGTAGGTGATACAGGTTACTGCACATTGGGTGTTCAAGCTTGCAGGTGTCTACAGTGATCAGAGTGAAGTCAAGTGATTCCAGTGTTTGCAAAAGTGTTCAAGTGAAGATTTTAAGTGTGAGGGGCCCTTTACACGAGGACAGTTTCTGGAAGAAATGACACAATAGCGTTTCCTTCACACCTTTTCCTTCACACCTTCTCCCTGTTTACATGAGCGCTGTTGAATTTTTAAAACACCGTAATGTACATGCCAGGTCACTGTGGCAGTGTGATGGTCAACGGGGCGTTGCTCGTCGCTCCAGAACTTGGAGAGTGCCGGGTCAGCCTATAAATACTTCCGCGACTTCCTTTTAAAGCAGCTACGAGCAAGATTTTCGATTGTTATTAAACAGTATAATTATAATATTGATGCATCACACCTTACCTATAATAGTAGCTGAGACCAAAGCCGTGTGAATCGGAGATTGCTCTCTTGATGATTATAGAGTCTGTGTCTGTCTACTAACCTCGCGTCACCAGGCTCTCTCTCTCCATCTGTATACCGGCGGGCCAGATAAACCCGGAAGTGAAACTAAATGGTTTACGGCAGCTGCCTGCCTTCAACCATTTCGCTCTGCCTAGCAACAGACCATAAACACGGAGAACGCCATGCAGGGGCTTGCTCTCTCGTTATATTCTAACAGTTTGTTTGGAAGTAATTTTGTCCACCTCCTCCTCCTCCTCCTCCTCAGTTTCTGGTAGCAGCAAAGCAGTTTATCCCTCCTCAGGTTCCAATTAACCACGGGGTGGTGCATGGGGGAACGGGCACTGCACTAGTTTGTATTGAATAGAAGAAGATCTGGGTTGTTAGCAGGAGCAGCGATAGCCACCATGGCTGAACAGACAAAGAAAAGAGCGCCACCTACAGAAACTCAAACTGCATCAACAGAAAATCCCAGGGAAAAGATGTTACACTGTTTGATTGGCAGGTGAAGTGCAGCAGCGCAGAAACACCACAGCAGTGAATGCTTAGCAACAAAGATGGAGACAAAAAAACAAACTCACAGATTAGAAATTAAAATGCTTCATGTGTGTATAGATTAGAACAAACTCAAAATGAGTCTTCATGTGTGTATAGATTAGAACAAACTCAAAATGAGTCTTCATGTGTGTATAGATTAGAACAAACTCAAAATGAGTCGTGGGCTTGTGTCTGATGACAAGTTGGGTCCCAATGAACTGGAATGAAAGAATCAGCACCTTCTCCCGCTCACAGGTCATCATGTCTCTCCCTGCAGGCTGCGTCTGTCCCCCAGCCCGCCCCCCAGCAGAGTGACAGGAAGTGGCTCCTCCTCCTCAGGGACACATTCTGGTACGGTCCACTGCAGCGCTCAGAGTTCCTCCGCCAAGAGGTGCCGCGTCCCCGACATGCATCACCCAGCAGGCCTCGGCCAGCGGACGCGTCACTGCGGACGAGGTGGACCAGGAGGGGAAATACGTCCGGCTCAGCAACAAATCAGATGAGGTGAGAGGAGGAATATGGTGGGGGGGCAAAGGTGTTTGAGACATCTAGGTTTAAAAAATTATTTATTCAAGTTTTGTGGTAGAACACTTGCTTTGTTTCCCAGTAATAAACACTGTTTGCCCTTGAGCAGCTCCTTGCTGCAGTCTGAATGTACCTGGGAGCAGGTACATTGATTACAGCTCCACTAGGTGAGATGTTCATGTCAAAATACATCCGTCTTATCAGCCTAAGGCCGACTTCAGATACAATCCGTCAAGATGTATACAGTGGTGTCGTCTACGTGATACGCAGGTATACGCCGTATACACACTGCGAAATGACTCAGATTTGCATATGCGCACTGGGAAATGCGCTATGATACGTATCGTTTTCAATTTCCATTCATAAAATTCACCCTGTGCGCTCTACGTGCACAGGGTGATGCACACTCTGTGTGTTACCCTACGTTCACACACAGCACCCAAGCCTTGCCTTTACCCACGCTTTTAAATAGGCGTCCTTTTTAGTCAATGAGGCTGTGTACACGGCTATTTTCAAGCCGACTAGGCGCGTGAAGGCAGACTTTTTCTGTCAAGCCATGAAAGAAAACGCAACAATAGGGTATTATAAGGGTTCGATTTTGGGACCTAAGTTATTTATACTTTATTTAAATGATATTTGTACAGTATCTAATACGGTACTTTGAAATGTGTTACATTTGCTGATGATACTAATTTATTTTGTTCAGGGGAGGACATGAAGGAATTATTGTTAACAGTAGAAAGGGAATTGATCATGTTAAAGAAATGGTTTGATAGGAATAAGTTGTCACTAAATGAAAACAAAACAAAATTTATGGTGTTTGGTGGTGTTATGGTTGATTCTGAAATTAAGTTGAATCTAAATGGAGCTGAAATTGAACGAGTATATGAAACTAAATTCTTGGGTGTAATTATAGATCATAAACTCTGTTGGAAGCCACATATAGAATATATTAAAAGTAAACTAGCTAAATCTGTTGGTATTCTGTACAAAACTAGGGATCTGCTGAATAAGAAATGTTTGCATATATTGTATTTTTCACTTATAGTGCCATATATGTCATACTGTGTTCTGTTGAGGTCTGGGGTAATGTATATAAAACAAATATAGATCCTATTATTAACCTACAAAAAAGAGCTATTAGAATAATAAATAAAGTTGGTTACCTCGAATCAACCAATCCACTATTCATAAGGTCCTGCACCTTAAAATTCGTAGATATTGTGTATATAAAAACTTTAGAAATTGTTTTCCGTGTTAGGAGCAAAAGCCTTCCAGTTTGTATTCAACATTTTTTGAAATTAAGAGAAGGAAATTATAATTTAAGAGGGTTATGCATTTTTAAAACGGTCAAAGCGAGAATTAATGTCAAATCTCGATGTGTTTCAGTTTTGGGAGTTAAACTATGGAATAGCCTTTGTGATGATTTGAAATTGTGTACATCATTGTTGAGGTTTAAAAAAGCCTTAAAAAGTAAAATAATTCAGGATTATAATTTACAGTAAATTCTGTCTTTCTTTCTATTCTTTATTTTGCTGCAGATATTCTGGGTTTTTCTAATGGATTATACAGGATAGGCAAAAAATAAGCCTGGGTTTCAGCCTATTCCTTTTTTCGGTCATTGATTGTATAAATTGTATTTGTGTGAAATGGTCTGATATGTACATGTATGATGATGTTCTCTTGCTGTATATTCACACAAATTGTTACATTTTGTTTGTGGTTCATTATAACCTATGACCGAAAATAAACCATTCATTCATTCATATCCGTGGGAAATGGCAAAGTCAACTGAATTTCAAAATAAAATGGTGTTACAGCGTTGAGCAGAGAGAGAGAGAGAGATTGACGGGTGGCTATCACGTTCTCCCCAACAACAACAACAAAAAAATGGGTCGAATCTCCGCTCACTTCCGGGGGGGGGGGGGGGGGGGGGGGGGTTGTCAGAGTCAGTGTCAGAGTCAGTATACCCTCTGAAAAAAGGTAGACTACACCACTGGATGTATAGTATACTATAGTATAGTATACTATAGTGTATACTATACACTGTATAGTATACTATAGTATAGTAGGGCTGTCACTTTTTATTCGAAATTCGAATTTAACTTTGAATGTGGGGGAGGAGGGGCATGTTCGAATATAATTTGCCATGTTTGTTTTTTTTTATTATTATTATTTTTTTTTAATTAACCAAAATTAACCAACTGCTGCTTGCTGGTAATGTTAATCCCATGTCAGAAAAAGTCTCCAGATTTGTCGCGTTAGTCTCTTCTGAGAAAGATTGTCTCCAGGGTCTGAAAAGTTGTCTGGAGTTGGATGCAGCCAAGTTTGTGAGGCAGTGTTGTGACTGTGAGCGTCCAAGCTAACACAGCAGCGGAGAGGAGCTGACTGACTGGACCATGAGGACAGCTGAGGATTTTTTTTAAATATTTTATATTATATTATATATATTTATACGATGTAACCGGCAGGCGCGGACTGCATAATCGGGCATGTCGGGCCGATGCCCTGTGGCCTGGCCTGCAAATTATTATTATTATTATTTTTTTTTTAATTAACCAAAAAACTTTGAATATATTCGAACATTTTGCGGGCAATTCGAAGTTCGTTTGAACTTTATTTGGGGAAAAAGTGACAGCCCTATAGTATAGTATAGTACAGTACATTACAGTATAGTATAGTATAGTATAGTAATAGTGCAGTACAGTACAGTATAGTACAGTATAGTATAGTATAGTACAGTATAGTACAGTACATTACAGTGTAGTATAGTATAATACAGTATATAGTACAGTACAGTATAGTATAGTATAGTACAGTACATTACAGTGTAGTACAGTATAGTACAGTGCAGTACAGTATAGTATAGTACAGTATAGTACAGTATAGTATAGTACAGTATAGTACAGTATAGTATATTATAGTATAGTATAGTACAGTATAGTACAGTACAGTATAGTACAGTACAGTATAGTATAGTATAGACGGTTTTAACTTGACAACAAAAACATTCTAAATTGAACCCCCGCTCACTTCCTGTTGCAGTGTTTGCTATGGATATAAAAGAAAAAAAAACATTCAAGTGCAGGACTGACCATTCCGTGAAGACCGTCTAGTTAATAACCAGCCATTCTTGATTGATTGAATTGAATTTCCTCCAACTCTGTTGCTGTCACTCAAGGTAATGAGGTCCCAGCTGACCCACAAGTGGCTGTGGACCAGGTGGACGTTTTAAACCCTAGCCCTCTACTTTCTGCTGGGCCACGGACTCCGTTCAGAGGTAAAAGCACCTTCATTCCCCCCAACAAGAGAAATGCATCAATAGATACATACTGCAGACTAGTGGAGAAGGATGTTTCCCTCCTTCTAGGTAAAAAGAGGGAATACAAGGTGGCTAACAACCTAACAAAGGAGCAAAGAATGGAACTAAAGCTGTTAAAAGATGACAAGTCTGTGGTGATCCAGAGTGCGGATAAGGGTGGAGCAATTGTCATCATGGATCGCTCAGCGTATGACAGTGAAATTCAAAGACAATTAGGTAATACCACTTTTTACAGAAAACTAAGTCAAAACCCTACATTGGATTTTAAACGACGCATCAGAAATAAATTGGATCAGCTCCTCGAGATGGGGGAAATTACCAAACCAGAACATGCATTTATGGTGGTAGACTTTCCTGTTACACCGGTGCTGTACACCCTCCCCAAGATTCATAAATCTTACACTGATATACCTGCTGGCCGCCCTATTGTAGCCGCCATCGGCGGTCTAACAGAACACATTTCAGCATTTGTTGATCATTTCCTCCAACCTCTTGTCATCTCTCTTCCATCCTATGTTAAAGACTCTATGGAGTTCATTAAGATGATTCAATCCATTCAGCTACCAGACGGAGACTCCTTTGTTACCATGGACATTGAATCTCTCTACACAAACGTACCTTTTGAAGGGGGATTACAGGCTGCAGAGTTTTTCTTAAATAAAAGGACTGACTGCACCCCCAGTACTGAATGTATTGTAGACCTTTTTGAAATTGTGCTCACCTCTAACTTCTTTTTGTCTGGCTCTGACTTTTACCACCAGGTGTCAGGCACGAGCATGGGGGCTAAAATGGCTCCTAGCTTTGCCTCCTTATACTGTGGACTCATGGAACACAGCGGGGATATCCACCCCTGTGGATCGATCATGCATATGATTTGGCCATAAAAAAGACACGCTCTGACCTTTTAAAAAAAAGTGTAAAAAAACAGATGAAATTCTCTGTCACATGTGTCATCCAATACTCGGTCCACTCTACTGCTCTCAGATCCATTTTTAAAAAACACTGGCACATATTGAAGTCCGACCCTGAACTCTCTTCTATTTTTAAGTACTCGCCGCTCTTTGTAAACAGGAAAGGGAAAAACATCAGGGATCTTGTGGTCCGTGCAGATTCCAGTCCAATGAGAGGACCCAGTGGTTTTACACAGACATTGTTGCACCCCCTCCCCAATGGCAACTACCGTTGTGGCAGCTGTGCACAATGCAACAACACTGTAAAAACCTACTCTTTCTCCCATCCCCACACAGGTAGGACGTATCCCATCAAGAGTGTTATCACATGTGCTTCCACACATGTGATCTACATGATCACTTGCCCGTGTGGACTGAGCTACATTGGGAAAACAACTAGAAAACTGAAACAAAGAATAAGTGAGCACAAAAGCACAATACGGAGAAATGACCGGGATTATCCCATCTCGGTCCATTTCAATGACACTCACCATGACATTTCTACGTTGCGCTTCTGTGGTGTGGAGCAGGTCACCTTGCCACCTCGAGGCGGTGACCATGACAAACTGCTAAAACAAAGAGAATCTTTCTGGATCCACACGTTACAAACATTGGCACCAAAAGGACTGAATGATGAACTGCTATTTAACATGTTCCTGTGATCCCTGTTTACATTGTATTTTCTATTTTTCTACTATATATTTTAAATATTTTCCATTCCTCCTCAAGGAGCCAAGGAGCTTAAACCTTACATGTGTGGGCTGGGCACAGAACAGTCAGGTTTTTTCATCATAATCCCTGCCTACTGTGTCCTTTTCCACACGTGTATGAAATACTATGGATTATTTAGAGAAGTCTCTGTGTTCTCCCCTAAATTTATCATCTATTTATCTCTTGTTATTATTCATTTTTTTCGCTTGGTTACTGTGAAGCTCACTCTGTGTATAGACTATCTGCGTGCAGGTTCCCCCTTTAATTTTTCACTGCGGGGTCCCTGTTTCCCAGGATTTAATTGAAGACAGTCTGGCCTAAACTAACCACTGTACCATTATGCCTTTTTGTCTATTTATTATCATTGTCTTTCTGTCTAATTCCCTGTGAAGCTTCACCTTGTTGATTCACACACTGAAGTGTATTTGTAAAATGTTTATTTGTACAGATCACTCGATCAGTGTTGTACCTTTTAGGTAATTGACTCGTCTTGTCAGAGCTGAACGCCAGTCTCCGTGGGGAGCTTGGATTGGCTACAACGAAACTGCCAGCCCCTATTTAAGATGGTTTTCTCACCTCTGTTAAATGTTTGTTTGAAAAAGGTTGGTGACCGAAACGTCACAGTAAAACAAATTTGATTGCAACTTCACAGTGTGCGGGACTTTTTTTCACTTATTACGGACTTTTTTGTCTTTGCCCGACGCACCTGGCCTGAAAGATGTGCGGAGTTTCTCTTCAAAACGACTCATGGAACATGACATCATTTTTAATGAGCATCGCAACCTACATCTACCCTTCATCAGCAACTGGAAGACACATCATTTTTAATGAGCATCGCAACCTACATCTACCCTTCATCAGCAACTGGAAGACACATCATTTTTAATGAGCATCGCAACCTACATCTACCCTTCATCAGCAACTGGAAGAGGTATATTGATGACATTTTCTTTGTGTGGAAAGGATCTGAAACACAATACAAACATAATACAATAATAATTTTATCAATACCAACAGTCGTCATCTGAAATTCACAATGGAATATGACAGGCATAAGATTAACTTTTTAGACATTCTTGTATACAGAGATGCTAATAATCTGGGGTCCAACCTATACCGTAAAAGTACGGACAGAAACTCCATTCTGCATGGACACTCTTTCCATCCAATTCCACTCAAAAGAAGTCTGCCCATCTCTCAGTTCAACCGCATTCGCCGTATCTGTAGCTCTGATGATGATTTTCAAGCCCAGGCTGCTGACCTAGAAACTCGTTTCCAACAGAGACAGTATAAACATCAATGGGTCACACATGCACGTCACCGGTTTGAAAATGTATCACAAGCAGAGTGTCTCAGCCACACCAGATCCAGAACATCTGAATCTAGAGTTAACTGTATAATCCAGTATTCACCCCTTGGCAGGGAATTTCAATCTATTATTCAAAAATACTGGCACATTATAGAATCTGATCCAGCTCTCAAGTCCCTTGACACACCACCTCGGATCGTCTATAAGAGACCACCTAACTTAAGAAACCTGCTTGTGAGAGCCTACCTCCCACCTCCTACCCAGCCCCACTTTTTACAGTCTATCCCTCACGGTAACTACAGATGCGGCAACTGCACACAGTGTAACTTTACACACAAAGCCACCACTTTTACTCATCCACGTACGGGAAAGCCCTTTAACATCAAAGGAGTGATAACATGTAAAAGTAATAATGTCATCTATATGCTCAAATGTCCATGTGACCTCGCCTACATAGGCAAAACCACCAGACCACTTAAGACCAGAATCTCAGAACACAGATCCAACATCCGTAACAATGACATCAGAAGCCCAGTGGCTGTCCACTTCACACAAGCTTCTCACAATGTTTCTTCTCTTAGATATTCTGGCATTGAACTTGTTAAACACCCTGTACGTGGAGGTGACATCAACTCTCTACTACTTAAAAGAGAGGCCTTTTGGATTTTCACCCTGGACACTCGAGCCCCAAAAGGGCTGAATGAAGATTTTGACTTGCGGCCATTTTTGTAGTCATTTGTAGTCCTTTTGCAGGTGTGCTTGTAGGTGTGCTTTTGTGCTTTTGTGTGTGCTAATCTCATTATGTCCACATTGTAATGAATATTGCTCTGTCTAGTATCTCTGTCCTGTGTCATTTTCTTCACAGCTGTGGTATCGTCATATACTTTTTTACTACTACCACAATTTCAAAGTAGTAGAGACCACCTTGTAATAGTTCACATCACACTTTCTTCTTAAATATTACATTTCATTATGACGGTTTATACCTGATAACCCCAGTTTATGTGATATTCAAGTTGTTCTGAAAACTTCCATTATTGTCCTTTGAGACAATTATGTTTTGATATTGCCATTTGATTATGTGAACAAGTGCACTGTATGTTTAATTATATGTATCACATGATGTGTCAGGTGACCCCTGCGAGGGTACTTAAGGGGTGTGTCTCTACACTACATTTATGTCTGAGGAAGGGCTTTGCCCGAAATGTCACTTTTTTGTGGTCAAATAAATATTTGGGAGCAGCTGCCAGTGTGCGGACTCTATTTTTATTACTTATTTGCACTTCGGTCCTGCACCTGGTTTTAACCCTTCACTGGATGTGCGTGCCTTTTTTGTACTTTTTAGTCCACATAGGAGAAATACAATTTAATTGTTCAGTCTGTGGTAAAGCTTTTGGTCTTAAGGGACACATGAAGAAACACATGATAATAGTCCACACAGGTGAGAAACAATTTCATTGCTTAGTCTGTGGTAAAGCTTTTGGTTTAAAAACAAGCTTGAAAACACACATGATAGTCCACACAGGAGAGTAAATATTCAATTGCTATCTGTGGTGGAGGGAGGATTTGAATGTCAATGAGTCACCTGAATGTGAAACCAAGACCTTAGACATTTGTGTGTAATATAGTATAAGACAGGGGTTCCCAAACTTTTCAGACCAAGTACCACTATATGTACCCAACCAAATTTCCCAGGGACCACTTCCACTGCATTTTTGTTTGTTGCTGATTTGGTTTGGGCAAACACACACCTGCCAACATTAAGCTGTGAAAAAGAGGACCCCTTTGAAAATGTTTCTCCCCCCCCTCACAAAAATGTAGCCTAAATCTGGAGTGTACTTTAACCACCTTCCTGACAAGCTGGCATGACATGGTTGATTGATACCAACTGATGCTTTAGGTCTTCTAGTTTCATACACCAGTTTGGGAACTATTGACTTAGGGTGCAGAGAGCGCTAGTATCTGGGTCTGCAGGAGTGTTTTGACGTGTGCAGTTACAAATTAAAAAACGGCATAGTGTCCAATTTATTATTAAATAATAATAGTGATAGCCACTAACACGCATTTTGAGTTTTGAGTCAAAAGGGTGAGACAGGGTTTTGAGTTGGAAAAAACTTCACGTCTCAGGAAACGAAGGTTTAAATTAAAGATTAAAGAATAACATTGCCACTGTATCATTCTCTGTATCTTCTGTTTGTTTTTTGACTTGAAAAAAGTAATACAAGTTTTACTACATGTCCATCTTTGTATTTGATGTCACTCAACAGCTGTTTGGTTAATATAGTGTATGAAATACATTGCTGTCATTTGCACCAGAAATTAATTGGGACACTATAGTGGTAACAATTGATCTTTAAAGGGTGATTGCGATGGCCCAGGGATCAGCCAGGAGATCATGTGTTTGGTCGTGTGTGTGTGTGTGTGAGAGAGAGAGTGAGTGAGTTTAGTGTTATCATCAGTGATTTATGACATCACTGGTGACATCACTAGGTGACGTTTGTATCCCTGGGTTCATCTTAGACTTTAAAATGAACCCAGGGATACAAACGTCACCGTTGGGGGGGATCTTTGATGAGGGTCAATTTTTACAGTAACTAATGCAGCTTTATATACAGTAAGGACACGAGCTTTCATCAATAAAGTATGTTTTCTTTAAAGGGGCCCTATTATGCATTTCTTAATTTTGTATATGTTGTTACAATCTTGGATGGTCATATTAAACATAGGCTAAGCTTCAAATAAATAGATGAAAGTGTTTTAATGTTACCCCCATGAACCCCCCCCCCCTCCCCCATGAACTCTCGTAGACGAGAGCACATGGATTTGTGCGAGAGCATAGTTCTAGTGACGTCACTATCGCTGTACCCACTAGTGTTGCCAGATGGCAAATGTTGAATTATCGTACCAGAGGTTCAAAATTATCGTTTTTGGAGTGAAATTATCGTACGCCCCCAACCCCAGCGCGGGGGGACTGCGGCTGATCACAGGCTACTTTTTGGACTTGGCATGATTTTTCAACACTGTGATCTCAGCCTGCGTTGCAACAACAACAAAACACCCTGCACGTATTGGCAGCAAATATGTTGTTTGAAGAGATGATTGTATAAACAGATAGAGTGATAGACGTAGGATTTGTCTAAGTGTCACAAAATGATGAAATGATCGTACATTTGGGGGATTTTGGGATTATTGATCGTACAGAGGTCGAAATTATCGTACAAATACGATAATTATCGTACGTCTGGCAACGCTGTACCCAGCCCGGGCCCGCGGCGCGCGCCCTGCCCCTCCCTTCCCTGTTCTGACATTCCAGTACACTGCTGCCGACAGTAAACGCTGCTTTGCTGCTACTTTCCACTCGTCTCGGCCCTATCTGCCTTTCACGTTCTTTGTGTTTATCTGAGTATCTAGTAGTTCCTGATAAAAGTCCTGGTTAAAAGTTGTAGCGGTAAGCAGTTTAAAGTCAGTGAGTTTCTTCAGTCTCTTGGTGCTGGCTTTGTGCTGCCTGTGTGCTCGGATGTGTTATGCTAGGCTAGTTGTTAGCCTAGCCTAGCCTAGCGTACTCCTGTCTACTTTTCGTCATGCGAAGCAGACGTATTTTTGTTTGCCTTTCCAAAACAACAAAGTTCCAGACATCTTTAGTAACTTACTTAACTGAGGTTCGTGGGTAGTGTTGTTAGTTGTTCATGGTTAGACAGTATTAGTTTAGTTATTATTAGTTCTTGTCTCAGCATGCTAGGCTAGGAAATTTCAACAACGGGACAGTTAGCTAGCTAACGTTACTGGCTGCTTGTTCAGGTAAAAGTTAACTCCTTTTTTATGCTGTTCATTTGTCACATTTTGATTGAGTAACTAACCATAGTTGTGCTGACTAGGGTTAAAAGCTTTTCTGACTGCCCCGATACTGTCCTGTATGGAGAGAAGATGGTAGGCTACATTATGTCGAACTCCATTCAACAAATCTGGCAGTTTTATGTGACCGTGCTTCTCATAGAACATGGCTGGGGACCTCTAATGTAATCGTTAGGGCTCACTGGACAATTCGGCACAATGAGATTCACCATCTTAATCTAAATAAGAAGATTATGAGAATAACAGGTGGAACTATTCTAAAGGTTGACATCTTGTTTAAATGAGTGCTATTTTGATCATATATATGCCAAATTGATAAGATTTTTGAATAGGTTTTAGCAAGACCACCTCTCCATAAAAGAGAAGGAATCAGGGCAGACTTGCATATACATACAATTACAAACCTTTATAGAAACTTAACCCATTGATACCTGATGCAGCATTTGCGTGTATATCCCTCATTTGTGTGTGTATCCCTTTAAGACCGCGAACCGCGTTAACGCGGTTCGCGGTCTTAAAGGGATACACACACACTCAATTCCTGAATGCCTATGAGATCATCATTGTGTTATTTGATCCCATAGACACTCAACAATTGTCCCAAGATAGCCTGATATTGCTGTTTGACACACTTCAGATTAGACCAAAATACATAGAAAGGTCTGTCGAATGCCATTTATTTGTTTCTGACTCTAGGAAAGTGAGAAAAACAGTCAGCCTCCCCTGAAACTGTTTGGAACCCCCCTGGGGAGGCCTGCCTCCCTCTTTGAAAACCTCTCCCTTAAATAATCATCCTCTCTTTGAAATTCTCAGTCCTCTCCTGCTGCAGGTGAAGAGTCTCAAAGAAGACCTTCAGAAAGGTACATGAATTATGGTCTGACATCGTATGTATTTCACAGTGTGTTTGTCATGTACTGTACAAGCGATTAGATGAGACTAGATTATATAAAACTTTCATGATCTCTGCAGTGCTGAAATCGATTAGTCGACTGATAGGAAATTGTAATTTTGATAATCGATTCATCATTTTAGTCATTTATCATGTAAAAATACCAAACATTTGCAGGTTACAGCTTAACAAATGCTAAAATGTGCTGCTTTCCTCTGTTTCATATCCGTATGAAATTGATAATTTTGGGCTCTTGTGAAACTTCTGATGGGCAGTTGTCATTTTATTTTCAATACTACCGTATGTTTATTGGCTTTTGTTCATTTGAATAAACCGAACATCCACATTGAAAAAAACTAAAATAAAACCCTCCCTGCAATGACCAATAATATTCTCGGTACAAAGAGATGCTTAACATAATATCAAATACAGGTACCGTAAATTCCGGACTATAAGCCGCACCTTTTTTCCCGTTTTTTGGCCTTTTTTGGCCCCTGCGGCTTATATAACGGTGCGGCTTATCTATGGATTTTTTCAAAAAAAAAAAAAAAAAAATCTCTTTTTTAGCACTCTTTCTAACTATAAATCCTATATAACTATAATAAGTTTTAATTTCCTCTCTTGCCCTCTTTTCACCACACTGTATGACACTGTGTGCACTGTAAAAAACAACACAGGTGGTGTTGTGTTATGTTGTTTTGTTGAAATGTTAATAAATGGGAGCTTCCTCTACAATCCCCTCTGTGCATGAACCCTTACATATGGTAATTAAACATTAAAACACAAAAAAAAAAAAACATTAAAACACCCGCGGCTTATAGTCCGGTGTGGCTTATATAAGAAAAAAATAGTCAACTTTGAAGGTGCGGCTTATACACCGGTGCGGCTTATAGTCCGGAATTTACGGTACATGAAACACAATAAATTATATAAACAAGTAGACAAATTTAAACAGGAGTGAAAAAAAGAAAAAATCTGTCATCATCCTATGCTTTCCCCTCATTCACAACCATCTTGCTCTAGCTATAATGCAAATTACAAGTTACTTTCCATTAGGCCAGGCATGTTAGTCCAGGCATTTTACGCAAATATGTGGGTCAACCTCACACTAATTGCAACAAAACCAAACTCAACTGATTTTGTATCCTCAATATGTCCTCAATGAAGGAAAAAAAGTGTTAAGGAAATGTATGAAGGGAAAGTTTTGAAAATGACCTAAATATGATGGAAGCCTATGGAAGCCTTTTTTTTTTTTTTTTAATGTGCCATAAATCTCATCACTTATATCCTGTATGTGTTTTTTGCTTCAAGGAGGAAAAAAAAAAAAAAAATGTTAAAAAAATAAATAAAAAACGTTTTTGGTAGCATCATATGGGTAATTTTCAAAAATTTCCCTTCATACATTTCCTTAACACTTTTTTTCCTTCATTGAGGACATATTGAGGATACAAAATCAGTTGAGTTTGGTTTTGTTGCAATTAGTGTGAGGTCAAGTGACATTTTTACTGGACTATGTCCAAAGCCCGACCCGGGGGCCAATTGCGGACCGATTTTAAGTGGCCCTCGGCTTGGCTCTCAAAATCTACTGTAAATAATAATATAATAATACTATGTGGCCCTCCACACAGTATTAACAAGCAAGTTCAATTTGCATTTTCTGTTCACCTAACGATGACAGCACTATCATACAGTCTGTAGACAAGCACCAAGTAGGACCAACACAGGCACAACTAATGTTTTCAGATGGTAAACAAAATCCTTAAGAGTACAGAGTACACATGCAGTGAAATAAGGTGGCAATTTCTTCAATGCACTTAATCCAACTGTCAGTTTATTAGGATTAAAAAGGTGTCATTTGACCGGCGTAATATAAATCCTGAGCTCTATTTATACTGTAACAGTATAAATAGAGCACCTCTGGTGTTTCTAGTCTGGGTTTTGGGCCTGAAGGCATGTATCCTTCCAGAGATCATGTATCCTCCCAGAGCTTTCTAGCTGAAGATCCTTCTCTTATGCAGATAGACAAGAAAGGGAGTTGTCTTTAGAACCTGCTAGTAATATATCACAACATTTTTACAGGCAGTTGTCATTTGTGACATTTTATAGAATAAATTGAATAATCGAGGGGCCGAAGTGTTCAATATGAGAAATATGCATTGTGGCTATTTACATGGTCAGATATGGAGCTGGCGGTGACATAACAAACATTTATCATATCGCTGTTGTCATGTGAAAACCGTGTATCTCCAATTTTGGTTGATTTTCCATCTGCTGTGCCATCGGTAGAATATACAAATATTGCCGTTGCCCTTCACTAAGAATATCTAACTGATGGATATTTTCTCCTAATCTAGAGACAATCAGCGTGGACCAGACAGTGGCACAGGCCTTCAAGCTGCAGGCGTACCAGGATGTCATTGTGAACATCGTGGACCCTAAGGTAAATCTTCCCTAAGGTAAATTCTCTCTGCAGCAGCTCTTAGCGGCCTTTCTGCAATTAATTCTCTATGGTAAGGACACGCTAAGCGCTAAGCTCATCTTTCAAGGAACACACCGGGCGTTTAAGCGTTCTTGGCGGCTCGTGTTTTTTGATGGAGCGCTCTGGGCATATCAAGCTGAAAAAAGTTGAACATTTGGAGGAAAAGCACGCTGCTTGTCAGTCACTCCTCCTACCTCTTCTCCTGCCAGGGGGATCTTCAACCTCCGCTGCTGCCAGAATTGCCAATAATCTGGCTTTCATGTTTACAGTGCGAATAATCAACAACATGAAACAGACGAAACTAGCTGGCTACCATCCGTGTGATCGTTGCGTCCTGAACTGTACTGCACGCGACTGCAGGGAAAAACAAAACGAAGCACAAAAAAGCTCAGTGCGCTGTGTTTTGTGTGCAATGGAGGCGCTCTCCACATTATTTCCAACACGTTCACATGCGTTGTGTGTACTAATCTTACACCCCATTTACCAGTGTTTTTTAAATGTGACCTGTATCCGGATAAGTTATCTGGATAATGGTGGCATTTAAAAAACAGTTGTAAATGGGGTGTAAAAGATCTGAACACAATGTGAGCCAGGCTACCTCCCCCAATGTGGTCAGGAAGATCTGATCACATCCTGAACACGATGCATTTACACCAGAGGCCTGTACTACAAAGCAAGATTAGTGGTTTAGCGAGGTAACTTCAGGTTTAAACCTGGTTTAGCCATACTACAAAGCAAGTTAACTTCTTACCAGTGTTGGGAACGTTACTTTAAAAAAGTAATTAGTTATAGTTACTCACTACTTGTTCCAAAAAGTAACTGAGTTAGTAACTGAATTACTCTATAATAAAAGTAACTAGTTACCAGGGAAAGTAACTATTTGCGTTATCTCCACCTTGAAAATGCCAAATTTTCATGGATTGCTGCAAACCTGAGGGTACCCTCACGGGCCCCTCGGGCCGACCAAAACGGGCCGAGGCCGGGCTTGTTTTTTATTTATTTTTAATTAATAGGTCCGGGGTCGGGCCGTTTCAATAATTCAATTAAATAATGTTGTATTAGCGTACTCGCTTGTTTTTACACAGCGGAGCAGTCAGACAAAGAGGAGGAGAGGTGCACAGACACTCCCATAGCCACACACAGACCCTGTCCGTCCATGTACAGCGAGCGGACAGCTCCCGAACACACAGAGAGAGAGAGAGAGAGTCAGAGAGACAGACAGAGAGAGGCTGCGCAGGACGGCCGCGCGGCGACGCAGCACGCGGAACAGAGAGGGAGAGAGATGTGTCATTATATCGTAATATTGGCTTCGGGCCTCGCAACGGGCTGGATCGGGCACGGGTCTGCATGTCACGGGCCGGGGAGGGCTCGGGCCGAAATTTCAGCCCCGCGCAGCTCTCTACTCCGGACTCGCCATTTCTGCTGCTTCCTCGAATCTGTTTGGTGTGTCTGTGTGTGTGTGTCGCCCGTGTCCTGACTCCTGGCTCGTGTGTAACACTGGCTCCGATTGGCTACCATGAAACACATGACTCTGCCTTAGCCAATCATAATCGTTTATCTCGTTATAACCCACCCGGTCTCCTCACTTGACAACACTAGTGTAGGCTACGGGTAGTTTACTCAATCATTTCATAGTAACGCACCGCATTTAGCGTTCAGTAACGATAACGGCGTTGTAACGACGGAAACAGTAATTAGTTAGATTACCCCGTTACTGAAAAAATAACGGCGTTACCTAACGCCGTTCTTTTAAACGGCGTTATTCCAAACACTGCTTCTTACCAACATATATTTCCATAGCAACTTATGCTTCACACTTAACCTGGTCCGCAGCAGGTTAAGTTGCAAGGATAAGATTAGACCTTAGATACACCGCCCACGAACCAATCAAATCAGCAGTTTGGAAAAATGGCCAACCCCTTTCTGGACGAGTTTCCCATCAAGGAAGGAGCACGAATTGTAATGTTGAATTAATCAAGGACTAAAGCCTTGCACTTGTTGCAGGCTACATTTTAATTAAGCCCTACTTACCACTTTGGAATATGTTTTTATATATTCATTTTCGTGCTCTCAAGTAGCCTAGATACGTTGTTTGACCCCGCCGATCGATTGCAGCTGAATAGTGAGTGGAGAAATATCACTAAACCGGCATAAAAAGGTTACATAAACGTCTCCAAAGCGCACAGTGCCGTGTGCACAACGGAGCTGAGACTGACGTTGGGTTGGAATTTAAATGGTCATAGCCTACATGCTAGAATAGCCTACTACATCTAAGCAATTTAATATGGGATGACCTGCACACAGGCGATCCCATATTAAGATGATTCATATCTAGGCTACTCCTGCATTTTGCAGCTGCAACTGTGTTGCTTTTGGCCTGTATGATGTGATTGAACTTCATATTTCCAGCATCATTATATGAAATATGGAGATATGCGACTCTGCTGACAATAGCCTATAGCCTATATGTGACCACGAAATAGGCTATTTTTTATAAATGAAATCTATGCCCGCACGTACCGTGTCAATTCAGTTCAGAAGCATTTTTTATTTTATTATCGTTCTT
The DNA here is from genome assembly GCF_964638095.1 of Poromitra crassiceps. Lineage (NCBI taxonomy): Eukaryota > Metazoa > Chordata > Actinopteri > Beryciformes > Melamphaidae > Poromitra > Poromitra crassiceps. The sequence goes on along the minus strand of NW_028152227.1, from coordinate 517,685 downwards.
TTTTTTATTGATTAGCCTATAGGAATTATTCAGTCAGTGCGACTAAACACATCATGAGATCATTATTATTCATTGAGCCTAAATGGTTTATACATACGGATTTTGGACTGAGATAGATTACTATTATTAGGTAGAAACCGCTCTTCAAAGAAATTACTGGTGTGGATAAAAGTGGTCACTTTAGACAGTCATTCGGGAACAGACTAATAATATCCAATGCAGATTTTTATTTGCGGATTCATTCAATGAGGAAATAGGCATGTCTGGCGCTTTGGTGGCGAAATCAAGCAAGCTGAATAACTTATGCATTTAGACAATCTGCAAATTTTTGCCAGCCCTCCTTTCGCCGCTTATTATGTGCAACAGTGTTGCCCTTTGTTTTTATTAGATGTTTAAAAACCTCATATTTCATGAATATGAGCGTTTGCTCCTCAAGCGAGAAATATGCGGCTCTGCTGCTGCTACTGCTTCTGTCAGACGCAGCCGATGACGTGTTTGGCGTCTCCATGTTGTGATTGGTCAGACGTTGGAGAGAACGCCCTTTTTATGTGCACGAGCTCATGTGCACGGGCATTTTCATGTGCACGAGCTCGAGGCTCGATTAGAAAAACCTGGTTCCACTAAACTAGTGGCAAACGAGGTTCGTAGTACAAGTTAACTACAATCGAGCTGATCTGGTTTAGACAAACCAGATCAAGGGACAGATCCTGGATCTTCTTATAGAACATTCGTAGTACAGGCCCCAGATAACATCCAGATAACTTCTCCGGATACAGGTCACATTTAAAAAGCAGGTGTAAATGGGGTGTTATAGTGTGTTTTCCTCACAGGATGTAACGCTGGACCTCGTGGAGCTGACCTTCAAAGACCAGTATATCAGCAGGGGTGACATGTGGAGGCTTAAGAAGAGTCTGGTGAGGCATAATGTGTGTTTAACATACCTGCATATAATATGGAATAGCTTGTAGATGTGAGCTTTTCACTTGTATATTGTTTATTACAGGTGAGCACCTGTGCTTATGTGACCCAGAAGGTGGAGTTTGTAGCATTATCAAGCATATTATGTACAATGTACATTGTGTTTACGTCAAGGCATTTACACTAGTGACATGAAGTAGGTGTACACTGGGGAATATGTTAACATGTATCTCTACAGTTTTTCTATGATCAGCAAGCACCCAACTGATAGTATGTGTAAATTAAACAAAAGGCAAATGTGCAATTTTTAGTGCTGAAGTTAGGGGGAAAAGAAGTTGCTTTGCTGAAGAAGGCCGTTAGGCTGAAACGTCCGTGTGTGTGCTGTACCTGGTGTTAAGCTGGAATAAACCAAACGAAAGGACATTTTTGTGTGCTGGCTCTCTCTCTCCTAACAAGAGGGCACGAACCTGCGACCCTCGTGTTGGTAGGCAGGGAATCTACCGCTACACTATCCAACCCTTAAAAAAGTCTTAATCGCCATTTGATGATGTACAACATTTTGTAGCTAGTGTGCTGATTGTGTTAAATGAACATAATATGGGGCAGTGGTGGCCCAATGGTTAGAGAAGCGAGCTTGTGACCGGAAGGTCGTCTGTTCAATCCCCAGGACCGGCAGGATAAATCTGGGTGGGGAAAGTGAAAAGGCAGCGCTTGCCCCTCCCTCATTACCACCACTGAGGTGCCCTTGAGCAAGGCCCTTAACCCCAACCGCTCCAGTGGAGCTGCTCAGTGGCCAGCAGATCAGACTGTGGTTGTACTGGTCAGCTTCCAGGTATGAATGTGTGTGTGAATGTGAACAGGGCACTCTGAAAAAGAGAGCATTGCTCTCAGTGAGACTCCCCCTGTATAAATAAAGGTAAAAAAAATATATACAGTATATATATCATCTTATATCGATCGCAGACCCCTGATTTGAATCGAAATCGTACTGTGGCAGACTTTGTGATATCAGCAAATATGGTTATCCAAAGAATCTATATAATATCGTATCGTGATGAAACTTGTGATTTACACCCCTATCGCTTTGAGCTCTTAAAATATATGGAAAAGGACTTAAAGAAGCTATTAAAAGGTATTGGATTTAACTTGATCATTCCTGCATATACCCTGGTCAGGTTCACTTGGATCTAGTGAACAGGGCATTGTGTTCCGTTAGATGTTGACCTTTTTGTGTGCAGGGTGGTGGCTCAGAACGAGAGGCAAGACGAGTGGACCACATTACTGGTTACTGTCAAGAAGCTCTTCATCCAGTATCCCATCCTGGTGCGGCTGAAAGAAGCAGCTAGTCATGTGACCTGACAAATGGGGCTGAGCTGGGATCATGTGACTTTAGTAACGGAATCCTTGCGTTTGTGAATTTATTTTGCCGACAGATGGCTTCCCCTCCGGTCACAACTCCACCGCTGCTCAAGGAAATTACCTGGAGGCCATTAACCTTTCCTTCAATGGTTAGTGCTCTTTTTTCCTCCTGATTAAACTTTTTTTAATTGCTTTTTAGCGTTTAAAACATATTACAATACTTACAGACAATAAGGAGATTTGACAAAGCAAAACAAAAGAAAACAAACAAAAGAGAGACAAAAAATGTAATAAAGAAAGAAAGAAAAATAGAAAAATGCACGTTCTTCTTGACAGTATATATCATGAAATAAACAATATTACATGACAGTTAAAGCAGTGGTTCTCAATGTGAGATCCATGGACCACCAGGGGTCCAAAAGAGGCTCCCACGGGGTCCCCAGCAGAATGGTGAACAGTCAAGCCTCTCCACTACTGTACCTCCACATCAATTAGATAATTATGTTATTATATTTATAGAGCATTATTTTATAATATTATAATATGATTTATTATAGAGCATTGGCCGCCCCGATCACAGCCCTAGTGCTATCCCTCCATTCACAACACAGACAGTCATGGGACTACAGGTAGCATCATGTTAAACAATACAAACTCTTCTCAGACCTGGCCTCATGAAATCACCATCAGCCCAACGTGGACCATTTTGGTGGTCCTTGATATAAAAACGAAGTTGAGAACCACTGGATTGGACAATGCACAGAGACCAGGCATGTACAGAGTATATGAGTATCAGTTGTCATTAGGTATGCGTCATCGGTATCAGCCAACGACATTGGCTAGTGCTCTAAACTCCGCAGCAGCACTCTTAACAGTCTCTTTCCTGTGTTACTAAAACCAAAATGCTCCAATTCACCACCTCTTCCACAGTTTTCGACAAGCACTACATCAACCGCAACTTTGACCGCACTGGCCAGATGTCTGTGGTCATCACGCCGGGGGTGGGCGTGTTCGAAGTGGACCGTCTGCTCATGATTCTCACCAAACAGCGCATGATCGACAACGGTGAGCCAACGATACAAAATAAATAACACTTTGAGTCAACGGATACAGCTATCATGAAACATATCGTCTCAAATGCTTTCCCCTTGTCAGGTATTGGAGTAGACTTGGTGTGTATGGGCGAGCAGCCACTGCATGCAGTACCACTATTAAAGGTAAGATATTCAGGAGACCCGTCACTCCGGTTGTATTCGGCGGTACGTCGTCTTTGCCTGCTGACTGATGATGTCTCCCTTGCGCTCTGCAGCTGCACAACAGGACGGTGCGGGGAGACTCTCGTGCCGGGGATGACTACAACCTGCCGCACTGGATCAACCACAGGCAAGACAACACGCTTGATGGGAACACAGGATTGATAGAGTTGAATCTAAAATGATGTGTAAAGGTGGAATTGCCCATCACGGGGGAAAAGCTCCGTTCATTTCCACACACCAGCTTCATTTTCCTTGAATTAAACATAGCTAAAAGCTGTTGTGTGGTGGGGCTGCGCAGACAATAAATGTAAAAAAATCGCCAGTTAAAGTTTTTTTGTACTCCCGAGGAAAACAAGAAAGCCATTGAGAATTGGCAAGAAGAAAAATGTGGATGTTGCTGTCAATGAAGTAAGTTGGAGTGTTCATCTACCGTATATACGATCTTTTTGTGCAACACCCGACCATGCACGTGACATAGGAGAACGCCAGGATTGGACGGGAGTTTGTGTTTCCCCCCCTTTTGGCTTCTGAATGATGACGCGTTACGCAGTGTCTCTATGGCCTTATTCAGGTAATCAGATTAAGCTAATCGGTATTGTCTTAATCGGGTTAATATGGAAATATTGCAGTACATGTAAACTTAGTCAATGTTTTGTTTTTATTTCTAGCTTCATGCGGAACGATTCAAGAGCAACAAAGACCACAGTAAGATCCCACTGTTTGTCTCTGGGCTCCTTTTGACTTTCTCCAAGCGTTCACCAGGTCATGATGTTCCATCATGTGTCCCCAAACCTCCTCTCTCTCCATGATCTGTTCCAGCTCTCTGTGCTCCAAAGGACTCTGAGAACAGCCTCCCCATACAGGTGGACTACGAGAACAGCCTCCCCATACAGGTGGACTACGAGAACAGCCTCCCCATACAGGTGGACTACGAGAACAGCCTCCCCATACAGGTGGACTACGACGCCCACGGCGCTCAGGTGTTCCGGCTTCCCGGTCCGTCGCGAGCTCAGAGGAGCACCAACTTCAGGTTTGTGACCAAAATCGCACCAAACGCCACACTTGTCCTATATATAGGTATCTATATATATATATATATATATATATATATATATATGTGTATATATATAGAGATATCTATAGATCTTTTGGACTCGTGAGACCTGACCGTGTGACTCATCTGTCAGGATTGGCTGCGACAAAGAGGGGAGCGGATGGAAGAGCTGGGGCTCGGCGGAGGCATCGGGGCGTTGCCCCCCGTTCACTGCGGCGGTCCTGACGAACAGCGCAGCCTGGCCTCCAACGACAGCCTGGGCCCCGTCTCCAACATCCTGCTGATCCCCCGCATGCCTCCCGCCCAGTATGAAGTCAGCAGCTCCCTGGGCTACACCAGCACCAGAGGTGATCCTCCACAGCTGGGCTTGTGTTGTCACTTACTGACTCTCACTCTTTCTCTGTCACTTTGGCTCTTCTGCAGTAGTATATTTAAGCAACGTAGGGTTAGTACCTTACACACTAGCAGCTAACAACACAGGCTAGCGTTTGTTGTCGTGGTCTCCCTGGTTTAGCTAGCAAGTTTGGTTGTCACAATTGATTAGCTTGTAAAACGCAGTTTTCTCAGCAACTGAGCCGGAAACAGATTTCACCATTGAAATCAGCATGAGTGTACATACATGTTGGTCAGCTAGTGTTTCAGTCACAGATAGGGCTTTCACACCGGCAGGGCTCCGTGCCGGTTCCGGTTCCAGAACCCTAATCTGAACTGGCCGGCGCGTTCAGACCGAAAAAATAATTGGTTCGGAACCTGAAAAGTTGGTTCTCAGCGGAACCAAAAAATAGTTGGTTTTCCTTGGGAACCGTGACATCATCAGTGGGCGTGTCTCATTCTAGGCTGTGAAAACGAGCAGGAAGGAGAAGAAGGCGGTGACAACACAGAGAAAAATCATTTGCAGTGGTCTGCTGAGGAAACCAAATGTTTAGTGGCGATTTGGGCATCTACCGAATCTCAAGAAAAGCTAGAAAGCAGTACAAGAAAGAGCAAGTCATATGCTGAACTTGCAGAAGAGAGGGCCAAGGCTGGGTTCACTCGAACGCCAGACCAAATAATTAATAAACTTAAAAAAATAAAAATAAACTGAAGAAGGACTACCGAATAATGTCCTCCCACTTTGGTTCCGCTTAAACTGGTGTGAACACGGGCTGGTTCGCCAGAAAGCACCAAGGTTCTGAGACTCCAGAACGGAGCCAGAGCCAGAACCAGAACCGTGTCTGTCTGAAAGCGCTATCAGTGGTGTTTTTGAGAAATCATTGTCACATGATGATGTGAAGAGGGTAGAAGCCACATCAACGAACTTGATGTGTGCAGCACTGCTTGATGTGTGCAGCACTGCTTGCTGTCTGCAGCACTGCTTGATGTGTGCAGCACTGCTTGATGTGTGCAGCACTGCTTGCTGTCTGCAGCACTGCTTGATGTCTGCAGCACTGCTTGATGTGTGCAGCACTGCTTTATGTCTGCAGCACTGCTTTATGTCTGCAGCACTGCTTGATGTCTGCAGCACTGCTTGATGTCTGCAGCACTGCTGTATGTCTGCAGCACTGCTTGATGTCTGCAGCACTGCTTGATGTCTGCAGCACTGCTTGATGTGTGCAGCACTGCTTTCATGTGTGCAGCACTGCTTGATGTGTGCAGCACTGCTTGATGTCTGCAGCACTGCTTGATGTCTGCAGCACTGCTTTATGTCTGCAGCACTGCTTTATGTGTGCAGCACTGCTTTATGTGTGCAGCACTGCTTTATGTGTGCAGCACTGCTTGATGTGTACAGCACTGCTTGATGTGTACAGCACTGCTTGATGTCTGCAGCACTGCTTTATGTCTGCAGCACTGCTTTATGTCTGCAGCACTGCTTGATGTCTGCAGCACTGCTTGATGTGTGCAGCACTGCTTGATGTGTGCAGCACTGCTTGATGTCTGCAGCACTGCTTGATGTGTGCAGCACTGCTTGATGTCTGCAGCACTGCTTGATGTCTGCAGCACTGCTTGATGTCTGCAGCACTGCTTGATGTGTGCAGCACTGCTTGATGTGTGCAGCACTGCTTGATGTCTGCAGCACTGCTTGATGTCTGCAGCACTGCTTGATGTGTGTAGAGCTGTCACGATTCCTCGAGTACCTCGAATAACTCGAATAATTAAATTGATCGAGGCCAAAATGATTCGCCTCGACACGCATCTGAGTAATAGAAGAGAGTGGGTAAAATAGAAATTCCGACGGAACCTTAAGGCAACACGTCAGAGCGCATTACGTCAGTCCGTCACTCTACCTGAAACGTCAACAAACGGGAGCAGCCGAAAATGTGGCTACACTTTTCCAAGATAGACTCAGACAACACTGGTTGCAACATTTGTGATGTGAATTGCAAAACTGGCCAGGGAAACACCTCAAACTTGAGGAAGCATGGTCAAACACAAGATATATTTACAGTAGCTAAATGCTGAAGACTGTAACGTATTACTAGATAGGCTGAGGGTGAATGAAGCAGGCAGCGCACCGCAGCTAATGTTAGCAGCACCTCCTCGGCTGTAACGTTGAGAGAGGCATCGACTAACATCAGATAACGTTATTTAATTAGCTAGCGTTAGCTGGATAAGTTGTTTCACTGCAGTTGTAGTTGTTAGATAACGGGGCTTTTCACTGTCTTCACAACGACTGCAAAACAGAGATCGCTAACGTTAACGTTAGCTGCAGTAATTGTCAAGGGTTCAACATAACGTATTTCCTCAGCCTGTATAGTAGCTATCAACATGAAATAAAAAGCATTTGACAGCTTAAACCCGTGGCTTTTTATTTGGAAGGGTTACATTTGCCGTAATCTTTATTAACATGTCTTAAAATGCATTAGAATCTTTTTATTTTTATTTTTTGGGGTTAAGATTTTTAAGATTTTTTTTAATGAACATTAGAGCAAATATAATACGAAAAGCCAAAGGGTTAAGCTCTCAAATGCTTTTTATTTTATGTTTCTATGTACTACAGAGCCTGAGATATGAAGGCTTTAGTGAATACCGACCGCTCTCTCTGAGAAGTTTGGACCGTTTTCTGTGAGAAATACAAAGCTCAACCTAACATTAACGTTAGCGGCTAATTTAACAGCATTTTGTGTGTGTGTGTGTGTGTGTGTGTGTGTGTGATCACACTAGCCTGTTGGTGTGTGAGAGAGTGAGTGTGTGTGAGAGAGAAAGAGTGTGTGTGTCATGCAGCTGTAAGGTAAATGAAGGATGTAAACTAGCTAGTAAGCCATTCATTCATATTATTTAACGGTTGCTGTACACTGGAAGAACTCAAACGTCAGGTTGAAAAGATGAATGGTGCCACTGCCAGTTCTATGCCATTTAAAAATCAAAATGTTGTTTTTTCTAAGAAAGAAACTAATGTAGTTGTTTATTTGAAGAGATTTATCTTATTTTTTGGTGTATATTTACGATAAGCCTTTGAAAACACAAAAAAGGGTTCTTATCCGATTACTCGATTAATCGATGGATTATTCGGTAGAATACTCGATTACTAAAAGAATCGATAGTTGCAGCTCTAGATGTGTGCAGCACTGCTTTATGTGTGCAGCACTGCTTGATGTCTGCAGCACTGCTTGATGTCTGCAGCACTGCTTGATGTGTGCAGCACTGCTTGATGTCTGCAGCACTGCTTGATGTGTGCAGCACTGCTTTATGTGTGCAGCACTGCTTGATGTCTGCAGCACTGCTTGATGTCTGCAGCACTGCTTGATGTGTGCAGCACTGCTTGATGTCTGCAGCACTGCTTGATGTGTGCAGCACTGCTTGATGTGTGCAGCACTGCTTGATGTCTGCAGCACTGCTTGATGTCTGCAGCACTGCTTTATGTGTGCAGCACTGCTTGATGTCTGCAGCACTGCTTGATGTCTGCAGCACTGCTTGATGTCTGCAGCACTGCTTGATGTGTGCAGCACTGCTTGATGTCTGCAGCACTGCTTGATGTCTGCAGCACTGCTTTATGTGTGCAGCACTGCTTGATGTCTGCAGCACTGCTTGATGTGTGCAGCACTGCTTGATGTCTGCACTGCAGCACTGCTTGATGTCTGCAGCACTGCTTGATGTCTGCAGCACTGCTTTATTTCTGCAGCACTGCTTGATGTGTGCAGCACTGCTTGATGTGTGCAGCACTGCTTGATGTCTGCAGCACTGCTTAATGTGTGCAGCACTGCTTGATGTGTACAGCATTGCTTGATGTGTACAGCACTGCTTGATGTCTGCAGCACTGCTTGATCTCTGCAGCACTGCTTTATGTCTGCAGCACTGCTTGATGTGTGTTGATGTCTGCAGCACTGCTTGATGTGTGCAGCACTGCTTGCTGTCTGCAGCACTGCTTGATGTGTGCAGCACTGCTTGATGTCTGCAGCACTGCTTTGTCTGCAGCCCCGCTTGATGTGTGCAGCACTGCTTGATGTCTGCAGCACTGCTTTGTCTGCAGCCCCGCTTGATGTGTGCAGCACTGCTTGATGTGTGCAGCACAGCTTGATGTGTGCAGCACTGCTTGATGTCTGCAGCACTGCTTGATGTGTGCAGCACTGCTTGATGTCTGCAGCACTGCTTGATGTGTGCAGCACTGCTTGATGTCTGCAGCACTGCTTGATGTCTGCAGCACTGCTTGATGTCTGCAGCACTGCTTGATGTCTGCAGCACTGCTTTATGTGTGCAGCACTGCTTGATGTCTGCAGCACTGCTTGATGTCTGCAGCACTGCTTTATGTCTGCAGCACTGCTTGATGTGTGCAGCACTGCTTGATGTGTGCAGCACTGCTTGCTGTGTGCAGCACTGCTTGATGTGTGCAGCACTGCTTGATGTGTGCAGCACTGCTTGATGTGTACAGCATTGCTTGATGTCTGCAGCACTGCTTGATGTCTGCAGCACTGCTTTATGTCTGCAGCACTGCTTGATGTCTGCAGCACTGCTTGATGTGTGTTGATGTCTGCAGCACTGCTTGATGTGTGCAGCACTGCTTGATGTGTGCAGCACTGCTTGCTGTCTGCAGCACTGCTTGATGTGTGCAGCACTGCTTGATGTCTGCAGCACTGCTTTGTCTGCAGCCCCGCTTGATGTGTGCAGCACTGCTTGATGTGTGCAGCACTGCTTGCTGTCTGCAGCACTGCTTGATGTGTGCAGCACTGCTTTGTCTGCAGCCCCGCTTGATGTGTGCAGCACTGCTTGATGTCTGCAGCACTGCTTGATGTGTGCAGCACTGCTTGCTGTCTGCAGCACTGCTTCATGTCGGCAGCACTGCTTGATGTGTGCAGCACTGCTTGATGTGTGCAGCACTGCTTGATGTCTGCAGCACTGCTTGAACACCCTTCTCAGACGTAGAGAATTGTGCAAAGCAGAGCCGGCTCTGATGAACCAATCGGATTGCTTGATTTATTTCATTTTCTTTCTCCATCCCATTCATCCACCCTCTGTCACTCCATCCTCTTGGTTGTCAGAATTGCTGGAGAAGATGATGGAGTCTCAGCGAGACTCTAGCGCCCCCGGCAGGTTCACGGTGGGAAGTGCTGAGTCCACGCTGCACATCCGGCCCGGAGGTTACACCCCTCAGAGGGCCCTTATAAACCCCTTCGCCCCATCCAGGATGCCCATGAAGCTCACCTCCAACCACCGCCGCTGGATGCACACCTTCCCTGTCGGTGAGACACGCACACACACACACACACACACACGCACACACACACACACACACGCACACACACACACGCACACACACACACACTAACGTGTGTGGGCCTCAGGTGAGGGTTGCTCCCCACTGAGCCTGCCCCGGATGATAGGTGAAGTGTACCCTTTCACACATGAGGCATGTTGCTTTCACACATGAGTAGCACCTCCGCAGAGTTTGTAAAGTAGAGAGGGGGCGGGGGTGGGGGAATTTGGGCATGACCACACAATGGGGAGTTGTGAAAACTAAAAATACATAATGGGCGATAACTGCCTAACATTCACGGCATATAATCGTTTGCACATAACGTTAGTAATTAATTAAACAACCCTACAACTCACGCCCAGATGCATCGATTTCCTCGAGTCGCAAGCACTACAAACAAAACACGTCTTTGCTATGTTCAGTCCTAAAATGCATCAAACCTACTAGAATTATACAGAATACAGGAAGCTAGACGTTTTTACCTTCAAAATAAAATAAATGTTGTATTACTTAGTAACAAAAAATCAGAATGTCGACTCACTACGGGTTAAAATTGACTTTTCGAAAGGAGCAGATATTCTTCCAGTTTATCTCCGTTCTGTATCTTTCGAAACACACACAAAAAAACATTACACGTGCATTTACTTTATTTAATTGCCATTATTGCGAAGGTTATACCCGGAAGTTTTCGTTTTATACTGCCTGACTTGACGCTACTTGGAATTTGCGGTTCTGCCATTGAATCTTCACAAACGCTGTGTAAACGTTAAATCAAAGGCATGGACGCAACCAGATCCAGATACCCTACCTAGCGATGTCCAATACTGGGAAGCGGGACGACCCTCGCGTCCAAAAATGCTTATTAAATGTGTGTGCTGTGCGAAGCAGACAGTGAGTGTTCATCGGCCCCCTTACTGTGTGTGTGTGTGTGTGTGTGTGTGTGTGTGTGTGTGTGTGTGTGTGTGTGTGTGTGTGTGTGTGTGTGTGTGTGTGTTAGGTACCCGTGTGAATCGGCCCAGATCCAGTACACCTACAGCCTGTGCCCTCCACACTCGGACACCCACTTCCTGTCCTGCTGGGTGGAGTTTGGCCACGAGAGACTGGAGGAGTACCTGTACAAGTGGAACTACCTGGACCAGTACATCTGCTCTGCTGGCTCAGAGGACTTCAGGTGGACACACACACACACGTGCACACACACACACACACACACACACACACACACACACACACACACACACACACTCACACACACACACTCACATTCTCTCTCTCTCTCTCTCTCTCTCTTAGCCTGCTTATCTGGTAATCACATAGTCAGAGAGGGAGATGGCCCAACTGCGAGTCGTTTCCTGTATCTGTGCCACGTGATTCTTTTTTTAGGAGACCAGCGACAGCAGGTCCTCCTGAGTATTTTTCACAAGCCACACATCTTCCGAACATTCTGACACTAAAATGGCATTTTTCAGACAGGGAAATGAGGAGAAAATGAACTTTGTTGGAGACCTGTCTCTGTCTCAGTAGCACACACCAGATCTGGCAACAGTAGCTCCTGCTGGATCTTGTAGGGGGTTTAGCAGCAAAATAATGCACAAGCATTAGTCGCTTTCACACACAGATCGAGATCCAGATCAATATTGCAGTTCAGAAGGCCCGCACCGCCAGCTACCTTGCCACAGAAATTGCTTTCACACAAGACCAAGCAGCCCTGCTATATTTCCACCTCGGAGTGCGTTTTCAGATAGCATCCAGCCATCCACCCCTCCCGGTTTGAAACGAGGGTGAACGACGGCCGCTGAGTTTCATTATTATAATTAATCAAAGTCCGACAAATTAAAATGATGCTGGTCACCAACTAAACCAACCAAAACATCGGCATGTAGCCTACACACAGCAGCTCTCAACAGCTGCTCTAAGAGAAAAGATGACAGTCGACAGCTCACCCAAATATGCCGACAATGCAGAAACTGGGAATCATTTAAAGTGTTCTCCAAGACAAGGTAAGCTACCGAAACATCTTCATATTCCACCTGCATTATTATGAGAGGACGTAGGCTACTGCGTGTGGATGCATGAATAGCCTATATTCTGGGGAGTTGAAGATCATTTTGCAGCTGTCCATAAAGCAGGCTGCAGATGGATTTCTCTGTGCGCACCTATTGCGAGAGAGATTATTCTTATAACCGAGGAGTCTATTTAACGCACAACAGGTGAGACAGACTGCAGATATGCTTTGGTTATCTTACTTCTGATAGTAGGCTGTTCCGTGTCGCGGCTCATACCTTTCAGGTGGAGGCGGAGTGGAGGGTGATAACGGCGCTATACGGATACGGATCACACTGACTTGGAATAAACCGCTGGTTTATTGTGTGGCAACAAACCACATTGACAGCTGATTGACAGGCTGACAGCTGACATGAAGTGAAGTCTGTACTACCGGTATGGAGCTCGCATTAGGAGCACGCTGATAGGCTTAGCTTGTAAACAGCTACGGTGGCTCGTAGTGGACAAACATCATGACATTGCGTAACGTTATAGCCCCCACATGTCCGTCAATTCGTGTGCCTGTTGATGAGCGATTTAAACAGAGCGACAGAGGGATTCCAAAGGGTTGAATCAAGCGACAGAGAGAAAAATAAATATCTCGGTGTGAACACAGCTTTAGGAGACAGGAAGTGTATAACATTTCGTAATGGGTCATCTGGTTGGTGTATTGAGTATCTTTGACATAAGCCGACGCTGTGTTCAGAATGGTTCACTCATTCGCTCACTCACTTCCCCATGTAGTGTTGATCAAATAGTGAACTATATACTGTAGGGAACCATCAAACAAGTTTTGGACACTACCTCACTCTTTTCCTTCGGTAAACATGACAGCATTGCATTGTGGTAGATGGGAGGAATTGTAGGCTACATTCTCTGTTCACTAGAAATTGCTCTGCATTGTGTTTTTTTTTTTACAGTGGACTATATTCACCTTATTCACCACGCCCACTTTTTCTCTCTTCCGCGTTAGACGCAATTGTATTTGTTCTTCCGGTTCAGCGCTAGTTGGCGGCCAATTTCAAAACAAAACGTCACTATAATAATGAATGAAGTTTGGCAACATTCAGAATTAAGCTACACTGCGGCCAACTTCAGTTACATGTTCATAGCGTTACTGCTGCGAGGAACCGATGGCTGTAAGGTTAGTTACAAAAGCACGTCGACAGTGTTTTCTCACTGCCAGTAGCCTAACTACAGTAGGGTTTGACAGATAGCTAGTCCGACCGGTGTCAGCGCTCCCGGTCCTCGCTGCTTGTTAAATATTTCTAAATAGGCGTTATTCTGATAAACTGGTCACATATATGTTACGTTCTCACCCGAAAAATATTAAAACATTAAAACTGTTCTTTTTTTTTTGCTTGAAAACAGCTTTTTGGCAAGTCTAAAAATGACTAGGGTAGGCGTAATTTACTTCCATGTCTAAAACCGGAAAGACAATTACAAAATGACGTCATGCAGAAGTGTCCTTGAATGGGCAAAGAATAAGGTGAATACATACATAGTGAATTAAATGAACAGTTGAGAATTCGGACACTAGTACAAAATGGCTAACACACTATATAGTCCACTATTTCTCTAATAGGGACCGGTTTTGAACAGGGCTAGTCTTTTAAAATGAGCCTTTTCATTTCCTGCTTGCCAAGTTTGATGGACTCTCTGAAGTTCTGGAGGACTCGCTTCCTGCTGCTGCCGGCTGGAGGGGCGACGCCACCGCTCCGACAGGATCATCAGAGTCAGTCTGTACACAGCGAGACATGTGGCCGCCCGAGTCAACTCTGCTCCAGTGCCAAGTCTCAAGTCTAAATGTAGAGCAGCAAGTCAAGTCACAGGGTACCCACGGGGTCTTACAAGTATTAAAAAGGCATTGAATTTAATATTGTAAAAATAAGGCCTTAAAAATATTGGATTTTGTTTACAAAGTATTGACAAAGAATTACATTTTGAAAGATGTATTTGGGATGAACAGAAATCCTCCCCGGGATGAAGAGGATTTTTTTTACTTCATTTTTTCCATTTGGAAAATGTCACCTGAGCAGACAGTCAGTGTGCACATCACTGGCAAACGGTGTGCGTTTTCTGAGAGCAGCAAGTGTGCACTCCGGAGTGTTCGGCTTGTTGATTCCTCGCCTGACTGCACTCGGCTACTCGTCTATTTTCAAGCCAAGCAGGTAGAGGTACTGGCTTCAAAACGAGCCTTTTGATAAAGCTATGTTAGCCTCATTGCTAATGTTAGCTTTCAGTTAAGTTATGACAGTTTGCTAACAGACTTGCTGTATCTGCACAGTTCTTGAGGGGTGTGTGGCTGCAGGCCTCCTCCGCTCTCAGGCCAGCTCACCTCAGGTCTCTTCTTCTTCAGTTATTTTGAACTCCCAGTAACGTTACCTCACACTCAAGGCCGCATTGCAGCGTTGTGGGACATTTCTCCCATATTCCCCGTTGCTTTCAACACACAAGTGCCAATATGATTGTGAATGATGGAGGCTATTTAGTGCTGTTTTTTGACTCTCTGTCTCTCTCTCCCTGTTTTCCCCCCACATCAGAAAGGCACGCCGATGAAGGGACTGCAGGTCACTAGTCCTCTGCCCCAGTATCCTCCAGAGCCTGTAGCGCCCCCGGCAGGCAAGAAGGGCACCTCCGCTTTATCAACCTTCCTGGAGCTGGAGCAGAACCAGAAGTGAGTTTGATTTTATTTTATTTTATTTTATTAATTCATGCTTGCAGTGAAGCCAGGGCCCCACTGAAAAACTGCAGAACTTTACAAATCACACAATTACTAGATTTAAAAAGATAGGCTACATACAAAAAACAATTACAGGGTTAAGAATATTTCAGGGCAGGGCAGCAAGGACAGGTAGCAGTCATGGCATTGCTGTTATTTGTGCGGCCAACTAAAGAGTCTCATTATATAGTCGAACTGCAGTATGCAGAGTTGAGTTTCTCAGCCTGTTGGTCTCTTGGCCTTGGGTTCAGCCAGCTTGTGCTGGTTCCTCAGTGTCTTGGCAGTGCAGCTGCCTCGTGTTGGAGGTAGCAGGTCATGCAGAGGGTGTTGTTCATCGTGCATGTCCCTGACCAGCTTCACTGCAGCCTCCTCCCTCCTGGTTTGGAGTGATGGTAAGGGTTGTGAGATGTTACCAGCTCTCCTTCTGATAATTTTACAGGCACGTGTCTGGACTCGCTCTAGCTCTGCCTGTTGTTTTTTTAGAGCATCCCACCAAGAGCACTGAGCTGTATTCCAGACACGGCCTGATGAGAGTGGTGTAGATGGTGATAAGATCGTCTGCTGGTAATCCGTGTCTCGCCATGACGGTGAGATAATGCAGCCGCTTGGAGGCAGTTTTTATTGCCTTCTCAATGTGAAGATCTCCAGTCATTTTTTGGTCAAGGTGGTATCCCAGATACTTTGTTGTTTACACAACAGGTACCTCCTGTCCCCCCAGCATCAGCGGGGGGGGGGGGGGGGGGGGGGGTTTGTGGTGGGTCCCGTGCAAAACATATCCGCAGCTCTACTGACTTTTTCGCATTCAGCATCATTTTGTTCTTTGCTGCCCACTCGTCCAGCCTTTGTGCCTCCAGTCGCATTGATGTGTCTGACATGATGTTGGATATGGGGATTGCTCTCGACAACCCGATGTCATCTGCATATCCAACATCAAGAGTGTCCTCAAACACAGCATCCCGGGTGGACATATAGAGGAGGAAGACATATGGGGAAGCTACCCCCCCTTGTGGCACGCCAGATGTAACTTCAATCCAGTTGCAAATAATCCAGCATGTTGTTCCATGAATCCCAGTCTGACTAGGAATACTTTGGTGCTGTAACGATCTGCTTCCCATCCAGGACTCTGGAGGAGCAGCAGCAGCAGCAGCAGCAGCAGCAGCAGGGGAAGACCTTAGTAGCTACCACCGACACTTCCAATGTCAGCACAGCTCCCACTTATGTGGACAGTCCCCGCAAGGTGAGTGTGTTTTCTGTGTGTGTGTGTCTGTGTGTGTGTGTGTGTGTGTGTGTGTGTGTGTGTGTGTGTGTGTGTGTGTGTGTGTGTGTGTGTGTGTGTCTGTCAATGACCTACAGTTTTTGGTGAAAAGTGGTGTTGTGTTCAGTGGTGATTGATTGCAGATAGAATAGTTGTTTGGTTTTGCTCTTGCTTTTGGGGTTAAGGTTTTGCAGACACATGAATGTATCTACGTTGATGTCATTTTATTGGCCAAAGGAAGCGTTGCACACTCTGGCTCCGTATGCATTTCTTTTCATGTGAAGTTCCGGCCCTCCAGCCTTCTTCAAGATCAACAGTACTGTAGTACCACAACAGGTACTGGGGATATAGAGAGCCAAAGTGAAACGTCACTTCCTGCTTTCTCCCTGTACCAGCGATGCGAAAAATATGAATGGCGGTGGACGGAGAATAAGGTTACTTTTTTGATCCCGTTTGAATCGTGCCACAGGGTGCCAACGCTAATTTTGTCAATTTAAAACGTAACTTTGCATGTCAAGAAAGTTGCAGTTTGTCGCTTCTCTTCATTGTATATGGATCATAGCGATGCACGGATGACATTAACATTGCTGTTATGGTCGTTAGGCTGTTATGGTCGATAACCGATATTTACCGATGTCGATATGATCTCTATAGGACGAATCAGCGTGACGTCACTTGACACACAGAAATGCGGAACCCCGCGGCGGATAATAGTATGAGTTGTGCCAAACAAACGTTAATATCTCAAAAAATATACATCACATCGCTTATATTTTGACATTCTGAGTGAGAGCAGAATTAGCTCAAGAGTTTGATGTATAATATATGCATGTCATGTTAAAGTTGTGTGAACTGTCGCAGTTTTTAAAATGTAAACAGAGTCAAGCCGGCTAGAGTCAGACACTCACGCCTCGCGCCACTTGGGCTCCATAGGGTTCCATTGCCGTTGCCACCCAGTGACACGGTTTGTTTACCAAAATACTGCTCGGCTGATCCCTCGTATAAAAAACACATTTTTACAATAATAAAATTTGGTACATAGTGAAAAACACATGTAAACACTGAATTTGAAAAAGTAATGCATTTATTTATTTCCAAAACATTTGAAAAAGTCCATAAATCATAGATTTACTGCATTGTTTCCTCTCCATGTGAAAATGTTGGCTGATACCGATAACTGACTAACATCTGCCGATACTGATATGATCGCCGATATATCGTGCATCCCTAATGGATCATATCCTATATGTTTTGCAGTCTTCTGCTGATACCTGCAGCGCGGAGCGGCATCCAACCCTCTTGCATACTCACTTTCCTCCATTCTCCATAGTAGCTCTGGGAGAGCTGCCCCCCAGTGATGTCATCGGCGTCACCGAATCCTGTGGTTGCAAACAACCTATAGGCTAGGCCAGATCATAGTCACACATCTGATGGTGTTACTGGTTAGATAATAGGCTCGTTTGAGATGAGCAAGTTCTGCGCAGATTCGACCAGCGCCTTGCTTGGCCCGTTGCATGATGGTTAGAAAAGTTGTCCGACTTGCTCCGCCTCCCCGACTGCGTGCAGCCACGGGACTCTCGTGAGAGAGAGGGGGGCGCAGGTTTGGAGCGAGAAGAAGAAGGCCAAAACGTCACATTAAAAGAAATGCATAATGGTGGCAGAGTGTGCGACGCTTCTTTTGACTCAAGTCTGCTTCCGCTGATCAGCACCTCACTGCAGCGTTTAGTGTGCGTTACTTTTCCTCTGATGTCATTTGATCTGCAACATGATTGGTGTCTGCTGGTATTTGGGGCTTTGCTTCCACCTGCTGTGTTTCCCCGTGTGTCTGCTCTCTCTCTCTCTCTCTCTCTCTCTCTCTCTCTCTCTCTCTCTCTCTCTCTCTCTCTCTCTCTCTCTCTGTCGCTGGGCTTTGGGTGTTTCATCTTGGCATCAACTCTTCCTGTTTGCTGACAGGACCCTGCCTTCATTTTGGATTTTATATATTGTTTAACGTGCTTCCTTACCATAGAGAATGAATTGTAGAAAGGCGCTGGCAGCTCAAATAAGGGCATTGTGTCTACACGGCCGCTAACACAGTAAAGTTGAGACTTCGTTCCATTGTGCTCCCCAAAATCAGCCCCCAACGACCCTGAGATTCAAGAGTCTCATGCTCTACAGACTGAAGCTTCTGGCATACTCTTCGCGCACGCGCTGGAGGCGGGGCTCAGAGGAGGGCGCGCGCACTCTGCGCGGGCCAAAACAGAACATACTCAGTGCGCAGCTCCAGGCTCCAGGCAGTCTGAATGAAATTGAATGTAACGTTCCCAATTCTATGTATTAAATTATAAAAAACGACCCCTCCACATTTGGGAAGGCTAAGCCACACAACTAGTTCGTTATAATCGAACAGCATGCTTTGAAGGCGACTTTACGACGGTGAGGACTCAATCACAGCAGATATCCGCTGATAGCCTACCACGAGATCTCAGGCACAGGCAGCAAAACCGACGCGCTGATAGAAAAATCTCCATGGACGCGCTGCGCTGCGCTCAGGCCTCGCCCCCCGACACGCCCCGTGCGATGTCGTCATAATCGCCGTGCGCCCTATGCGCTTGGCTGGGCGCAAAGAGTATGCCAGAAGCTTGAGCTAGCCGGGCTGCCTTGAGTTCTTTACAGTGCACTATATGTGCCTGCCTGCAACCCCTCCCCCTCCCCCACGGTCCATTCTTAGTCAATGACTGCGTTTACATGGACTTGAGTATCCCGGTTACTGTCGGGGTTTTGGAGTATCCCGTTTTTGTGTTTGCGCATGTAAACATCATATCCCGGTTTCAGAAAGCGGGATAAGCCCTTATCCCGGTTTTGAGAAAGCCGGTTATGCGAGGTGGAGTACTCCGAAAGAACCCGGGATACTGTTGCATGTATACACCTTATCCTGCTTTCTGACCGCAGCAGACTTCCTGCGCAGGCACGGCTTCAGTTCAGTTCATCTCCAAAAGGCAGCAGACTTGCAGGCATTTCCCCCCCCCCTCCATTTCATGACCAAACAACGCGAAACACACCGTGAACACCCTCCAACGCGAGGGGCTACCGTACACAACACAGCTTGCGCAAAATGACCCGTTTCACTATCAGAATTTCGTCCAGTATAAAGTATAGAAGTGCCGCACGATTAGGCTACTTCCTCATCAGACCGCCGTCAGACTCCAGGCATTTTCCTCTCTAACCTCGCTGCTGTCGGTCCCGCACATACCTCGTTTTACCTGGAAATACTCACGCGCAAATGTCAGTGCAATTCGACTTAAAAGTCTCACTTCTGAAGCGATGAGGAAAGAGTTTTGCCGAGTTTTGTATTTCGGTGATGAAAGAATTAAATGCTTGGCAGCTTAGATCAGAGTCCTGCGCGGGTCTGATTTTCAAGACCCGGTTCCGCCCGGCCCCGCGACGTGCAGTACCGACCCCGCTCCGCGAACCCGCACATATGATCAATCAGTACCGCAACCCACCCCGCCCCGCAGACATGAGACCCGCCCCCCGACCCAGAACCGCATATATATAATAACCGTTAATCTGCAGTGCAAACATTTTGTAGTGAACCAAACGAAACTGCCACCGTTTCACACGAGAGGCGAACAGCAGTCTTTCTGGCCGAGACTCGTCAGCTGATGTACGTTAATTAGCTTTTAGCAGCTGCTAGCTCACTAACCAGCTGGATAGCTCTGCTATCAGACACACAGACAGTTACAGCAAGCAAAGTGACTTACCAGCTATTTCCAATATGTCCGGTATAATCCATACTGCCTTTATGATTGCTGTTGGAGGAACGTAAATCCACGTTGGGATGAGACCTCTCCACTTTCACGCTATCCATCCATGACATGTTCTTGCCTGTTGCTATGAAAACAGCCAGTGTGTATGTTTGACTGGAAGCTAACGTTAGCCTACTATATTATCTGTCCGACTCGTATTGTCTCCAATCAATCACCTTGACCGCAGCTGAGTTTTGAATGTTTTGTGCAGTCCATATAGCGTCACACATTGCACAGTATGCGCATACTTGAAACGATGCCGGTTATGTAAACAAACTGCGAAAACGTGGTCAGAAACTTTTCTCCTGTTCGAGTCAGACCAGCTGCCAGACACCCCCCCTGCCAGACACACCCCCCCTGCCAGACACACCCCCTGCCTCCATCTGAGTGCAACAGAAAAACATACAAGGCTCATACGTTGTCGTTGTTCCACCCGCCGCCCGTCCGCATTTATTAATTTTTACCCGCCGCCCGACCCACCAATTTACAGAAGTGTATTTTTTACCCGCCCCCCGCGGTTTTTTGCGGGTACCCGGCGGGGCCCCGCGGAACCCCGACCCGGTGCAGGACTCTGGCTTAGATAGGAGAAAGCATCAAAATGCTGCCCTATTCAAGTCTGTAGTATACAGACTACAGGACGAAGGTGTTGTGACTCAAATTAAAGCCAAAGCCGCGCGCTGCGTGCAAACAGGGACACTCCACCATGAAGACGGAATCCAAGGGAATCCCACGTCTTTGCCCAAAAAAGGTGAATGACGTCACGTCACACGCACCCAATATAAGCAAATAATAATAATAATAATGACCCCGGTTTGTATTGTAACGATCACAGGCGCCTGCGCAAATAGCATGCAGTGATCAATAACCAGGATACTACTACTTATCATGTATACAGGGATATGAGTAACCTGCTTTCTCTCTCTTCCATGTAAACGCCATATCCCGAATATGATCAAAACCAGGATAAGCCTCATAACCGGGATACTCAAGTCCATGTAAACGCAGTCAATGAGGGTAGTCAGTGTATCAGGCTCCAACACTGGGTGCAGCAGGGGGCTGTGTGAAAAGCATGCATCAGTCTTCAGTGAGAGAGTACAGGGTGATGCTTCTTTAAGGGGATGCAACCTGACGTCATGCTGCAGCTGCCAATCACCTGGACACACACACACACACACACACACACACACACACACACACTGCTCTGTCTGTTTCACTCTCGTCTCTTCTTATCCTCTCTCTCTCTCTCTCTCAAAAGTCGTGGCTTATGTGACAGGTGTCAAGGGTCAGAGGGTACACTGTCACACGCTTTTTGGTTGATGATGGTTCTGAAATGTCTTGTTGAGGATGGGCCAGAAAGTGAGTTTTGAAATCCAGAAATGTAAATTGATTTCATCCACCCAGGCAGTGGTTAGAGGAGGCCATGAGAGAAAATGAGCCTGGATCGTGTTTCATCTTCCTGGTTGGCACCAAGAGTGACCTGCTGGTGAGTGTATGGATGATTTTTGATCACTTGCAATGAATGTTACCAGTTTTTTATATTTTCGTTTGAGCAGATTCTATCATTTTCTGCTTTGACCTCATTGTCTTCTCCTTCAGCTCTCAGAGGAACGGCACATGACAGAGAAAGACGCCATCAGGATGGCAACAGAGATGCAGGCAGAGTTTTGGGCTGTATCGGCCAAATCAGGTATGCTCACTCTCTTTAAGTCTCATAATTAAGTTACATTAAATTAAGTTAGGGAAGGGGGGGGGGGGTGCTTTAATCAAAGTCTGACAAGTTAAAATCTCCCAGACAAGAAGTCCAGTGAAATTATTTCCCTCTAAACACAATTTGAATTGTGATAGGCTCAAATTAAATTTCCACACATCTCCTTCTTTTAAATAGCCTAAGTGAATATTTTTATGATGTGTATGTTATATAGCATACCTGGTCATTATGCGGCCCATCGGGTATAAATAAGCATATACCACGGCCTGTCCTGATCTATTGCTTAATTATAAGAATGCCACCTTTTTGTCCATAATTGTTTTATGGGGTATTTTCATACTAATCAAACATGAGCCCAAAATGTTAATTCATACAAATGTTTAACCTGCACCACGCTCTTTAACTTTTATTGATTACAATGCATCGTGGTTGTATCAAATCATGAACCCAATATCGGAGATCAAATCAAACATATTTCCCTCTTAGGGGAGAATGTGCAGGAGTTTTTCTTCAGAGTGGCAGCTTTGGCCTTTGAGGACTCCATACTGAAGGACATGGAGGGAGGAGTCACACCCACCAGCATTGGACAAGGAAACGGTATCAGTAAGGAATCACCTTCATCTCATAACAAGCAGAGATGTTTGCCACACTAGTGTGGTCCATGAGTTCTCACATCATGACACACACCACCAGTCAAAGGTTTGGATGTTTTCTGTGAGTTCTGTTCCAAACTGTTGCACTAGAAGTTATAAATCAGAAAGACTACATACACTGTCGCCTAGGTGACGTCACTTTCTCTACCGGCAACGCTGAAGACCCGGCGACATGCCACGAGCTTCCACGAGCTATGTAGTTTTTATACGAAACTAACCCCTACGTTTCAGTTTGACCACAAACTGCGACTTTCTTGACATGTAAAGTTATGCTTTAAATTAGTTCAATGATGTTCATCATGTCTTCATTTATAAATAGACGTTTGTGTTTTCTTGTGATCAGACATAGAAAACACAAACGTCTATGCTTTAAATTGATTGATTGATTGATTGATTGATTGATTGATTAGTTTATTTGGTCATATTGTTCCAGAAATCAATAATCAATACAAGAATTTTCATGTGGATCAAACAGGAGAGGGGGTTGTATCATTTTTTAGTGGTCTGTACAGACCATTGGTCAGTACCACTAGGGGGTGCTAAAGCGAATGGTCCGGACCAGTTGGTGTGGTCCGTCACTGTACCACAGACCACTAGTGTGGTCTGTCACGTGGTCCGTCAGTGTTCCTTCTCCTCTTAATGCATCGCAGTCAGCGTACAGACGCTCTGACCATGGTCCGGACCATCAGTGTGTGGTCAGTCAGGTGGTCAGTGTGGTCTGTCACGTGGTCGGTCAGCGTTCCTTCTCGCCACAATGCATCAGTCAGCGTACAGACGCTCTGACCATGGTCCGGACCACCAGTGTGTGGTCAGTCAGGTGGTCAGTGTGGTCTGTCACGTGGTCGGTCAGCGTTCCTTCTCGTCACAATGCATCAGTCAGCGTACAGACACTCTGACCATGGTCCGGACCATCAGTGTGTGGTCAGTCAGGTGGTCAGTGTGGTTTGTCACGTGGTCGGTCAGCGTTCCTTCTCGTCACAATGCATCAGTCAGCGTACAGACGCTCTGACCATGGTCCGGACCATCAGTGTGTGGTCAGTCAGGTGGTCAGTGTGGTCTGTCACGTGGTCGGTCAGCGTTCCTTCTCGTCACAATGCATCAGTCAGCGTACAGACGCTCTGACCATGGTCCGGACCACCAGTGTGTGGTCGGTCAGGTGGTCTGTCACGTAGGCTACGTGGTCCGTCAGTGTTAATTCTCCTCTTAATGCATTGCAGTCAGCGTACAGACGCTCTGACCATGGTCCGGACCACCAGTGTGTGGTCAGTCAGCTGGTCAGTGTGGTCTGTCACGTGGTCCGTCAGTGTTCCTTCTCGTCACAATGCATCAGTCAGCGTACAGACGCTCTGACCATGGTCCGGACCACCAGTGTGTGGTCGGTCAGGTGGTCTGTCACGTAGGCTACGTGGTCCGTCAGTGTTAATTCTCCTCTTAATGCATTGCAGTCAGCGTACAGACGCTCTGACCATGGTCCGGACCACCAGTGTGTGGTCAGTCAGCTGGTCAGTGTGGTCTGTCACGTGGTCCGTCAGTGTTCCTTCTCGTCACAATGCATCAGTCAGCGTACAGACGCTCTGACCATGGTCCGGACCACCAGTGTGTGGTCGGTCAGGTGGTCTGTCACGTAGGCTACGTGGTCCGTCAGTGTTCCTTCTCCTCTTAATGCATCAGTCAGCGTACAGACGCTCTGACCATGGTCCGGCCGTGGTCGGTCAGGTGGTCAGTCAGTGTGGTCTGTCACGTAGGCTACGTGGTCTGTCAGTGTTCCTTCTCCTCTATGTGTGGTCGGTCATGTGGTCTGTCACACGTGGTCCATCACGACAAATCCCCCCCAATATTTAAGCCTGATAAAATGTGCCCCCCCCAATAAATTGATGTACAAAAATGAGAAAACAGAGATTTACTGCGCGATACAGCTGTTCGTGGCATTACCGCGGAGCCAGCGCTCCTAGGGGAGAGCAGAGCAAGGAACTAACCATTCTACTAACACGGAAATCGATGTAAGGGGTATATATACCACTCCCATAACATGTGTGTATCACTCATAGTCTATTTTTAATTTATCTTCATTGAATGTTTCAAAACTGCATGTTTAAATAAGAATAGACTAATTATTATTTCCACCCACCACTCATTTATTTTGGTTAGTTACTTTCATGTAAAAAGTTTGGAATGAACAAGCGGGGAGAAATATGCAAATGTATTTGTCCAATGTGGTCTAATGACATTGCTCTCTGTCAGAACTTGTTTGGATGTCCTTGTTGGTCTTGTTAGTTATGCCACCACTCTGTGTGTCTGATTAGGGGCAGTTCATTCATTCATACTGTGAGCTGCTGTGCTTTTGTTGATGGCTATTGAAAATTGAAAATATTGGAAATGAAATGGCTAAACTTAAATCTTGGTTTGATGAAAATAAGTTATCGTTAAATTTGAAAAAACTAAGTTCATGGTTTTTGCTAATAAAAGAAAGGATGAAGTCTCACTATCTATTGATGGAGTTAACATTGAGCAAGTTTCTGAGTTTAGGTTTTTGGGAGTTACAATGGATGAAAAATGTACATGGAAATCCCATATATCATTATGTTAAAAAAAAAGGTGTCAAAGAATATTTTTATTTTGAACAAAGCTAATGTGTTAGATTGTAACACAATGAGAATGTTGTACTGTTCACTTATACTGCCCTATTTTAGTTATTGTGTTGAAGTGTGGGTAGCTCATATATAAGCAATATAATGCCATTGTTTTTATTACAGAAAAGAGCAGTTAGAATCATTCACAAAGTTGAATTTAGAGAACATACTAATAGTTTATTTATTAAGTTAGGGTTATTGAAACTTAATGAGATAATAGAACTGCAGACATTATTAGTTATATGTTTAAAGCCAAAAATAGGGTATTGCCAGAGAACATGCAAAAATTGTTTGTTTACCTCAGAAGATGAAAGTCACAGGAGGAGGTTTGATTTTAAGCATCAAGCTACTCGGACCACTTTAAAACAAATGTGTAATTCTGTTATTGGTGTAAAACTTTGGAATTCTCAACAGAAGGACCTAATGGGTTGTACAAGTATTTTTCAGTTAAAAAAGTTTTTATAAAGAGAGACAAATTAGACATTATGCACTTGAAACTTAATTGGATGTTAGTTTTATTTGATTTAAGCTTGCAATCTTTTTTTTCTTTTATAGGTTATTTTTGTTTATGTTGTTGTAATCACGGTGTTGATGGTGTAGGTATCTGTAAATGACAGACCATTTAAGATTCTTTGTGTTCAAATAAGGGGCAGATACAAAATAAATTATATTCTTCTTTCTGCTCCTTTTCAGTCATGAAAAGCATTGATTTCAAACATGTATTTTGATGTATTGTGTGACCAAATTTATATTGTACTATTGTGCATTTTCATGACAGGAACAAATAAAAAAATGAAATGAAATGAAAACTAATTACCGGTAGTTCAGTTAGTTAAACCAACTTCTCTTCAAAAGTACTTTGAATACTTCTCAATTGACTGCATAAAGTAATTTTACACTTGAAATGATTGGCTACAGATTCCAAACAGCCGACAGTGGTGAGAGTGTTGCTAGCCGACATGTCAAAGGCTTTTGACAGAGTGGACCATGCTAAGCTGCTACAACACCTGGTCGACATGAATCTGTGCCCAAGACTCCTGGCCTGGTTACACAGCTGCACCACAGGAAGGAGCCAGAGGGTAAAGGCCAACGACACCTATAGCTCCTGGACAGAGGTAATGTCTGGTGTGCCGCAAGGAGGGGTGGCCTCCCCATACAGTACTTATTCCTCCTGTACATGTCAATCCGAAAAACAGCCTTCAGCGACACTCTGGACACTGGGTATGCTGATGGTATGGCCGGTCTTTCCCGGGCCATACCACTGACCAACATCTACAGCGACAGGTCAATGGAGATGGAGGCCAAGCAGCTGGATGACTGGGCTGCAGATAACATGGAGCTGAATGGAAAGAAGTCTGTGGAGATGAGAATTTGTTTCTCCAAAAACCCTCTGCAGCTGCCCCCTCTCTTCCTGGGAGGACAGGAGGTTCCCATCGTCACCACAACCAAATATCTTGGTTTCCACCTGGACAATGACCTCAGCGGCAACACTCAAGTGGAACAGTCAGTCAAGAAAGCTTCAAAAAGGTTACACTTCCTGACTGTGCTAGCCAGGCAAGGCCTACCCTGTGAAGATCTGGTGACCATCTATACCACCCAGGCCTTGTCTGGAATATGGAGGAGTCCTAGTGGGATGCAACAAAAAACAGACAGCACAACTGGAGAGAGTGCAAAGGAGAGCCATCAAAATCATCTCCAGAGGCAATCTGATTCAGCCTCAACTCCCATCCCTACAAAGCAGGAGAGAAGAGGCAGCAATAAAACTGGTCAAGGACATGATGAACACACATCACCCACTGCACGACCTGCTCCCACAGGACAGAGCCAGCTGCACTGGCCGGACACTGCGGAGTGGCAGACAGCTCATGACCTTCTTGGCCAGGACAAAACGCCTGAGAACAGCAACCCTGCCCACTCCTGTGAGACTCTTTAACACTCAGTCTTAAGAGACTCTTATGTCTGTGTTTGATGTATTATTGTGTTTCTATGTCCTGAAAATGTGACCTGTGACCTGTGATATGTAATCTATTTTTATAATCTATTTTCTTGTTTTTAGCTAGATCTTAACAGTTCTGTGTGTAAATTCTGCTTTTATTCAGTGAATACTGTGAGCAAGAATCAAATAAACTCAAACTCAAACTCAAATCAACCCCCCCCCCCCCCTTTTTTTTTTTTTTTACCCAAATGCATTCTGGAAATAAAGGTGTATGCTACTGTTCTTTCTTTTGTTCAATTCTTTCGGATGTTTTTAAAGGTCCATTTTCATGTACAAGATTTTCCATTTCCTGTTCGTCATTAGTGCTAAGATGTGTAAGGGAAATTAATTTATGCTGCTGTAAGGCCTTGGACCATGGCATATAACATATATCCATATAATATATATGGAAATAACAGGGAAGCATCTGTGGAAGTCTTGTTTTCATTCAATAAAACTGCCTTAAAAATCTAACTCAGAGTGGGATACTTACAACACCAATATCCTTTTGATCATAAATTGATCATAAATTACCATTATATTGGTTGATAAGCCTATGATACATATAATCTCAACAGACAACAAAGTATAGAGAGTGATTTCCATAACAACAACTGGCATGTATTTGGCTCATAGTCATAAGGATGTCTTTTGCTTTAACTTGTGTGTTCTGTATGTAGCTTAAATAATCAAACATCAAAGCTTAATATTGTCATATCACAGCAGTCATATAGCCTAATAATCTATATAATTATATTTGATGATTCACTATTTTTTATTTATTATTATTATTATTATTATTATTATTATTATTATTATTATTATTATTATTATTATTATTATTGTAACAGACTGTTCTGTATGTTATTGTGTACTCTTATTGTGAAGTCCGGAAGAGGAAGTGGACAGTTGGTTCACTCTCTGTATCTCTCTCGCCCCTGACCAAGTAAATGAGTGGCTGCAGCTCCCAACAACAAGCGGACTCATTTCTTCACCATAAACAATATATAAAGAACCCAAAACGCTCGGTTACATTTGTAATATCGAGTGGACGTTTACATTGAGGCCATCGGCCATTGTTGATGACGTTTCACTGTGCGACACTCAGTTACTCCATGTCAGAAATAAAGATGGATGCATGTCGTATACCAGTCAAACTTATGTCTGTTTATTAGACAATTATATGTCAATAGAACAGTAAACATTACATTATTATTATTATATTGATATTATTAATTTAGTAACGTTACTTAGTAACGTTAGTAAATGCCCAACAATGATGGTCATTGACGCATGCATTTAGACGAGAAGGAACACGGACCACGTAGGCTACGTGACAGACCACAGGCACACATGACGGACCACACATCAAGACAAGTGGTCGTGTACACTGACTGACGATGCCTGACGACAAAGAACACGAACGGACCACGTAGCCTACGTGACTGACCACACAACCAGCTGACCGACCACACACTGATGGTCCGGACCATGGTCAGAGCGTCTGTACGCTGACTGACGATGCATTATGAACACTGACGGACCACGTACTAGCGTACGTGACAGACCACACAACCAGCTGACCGACCACACACTGATGGTCCGGACCATGGTCAGAGCGTCTGTACGCTGACTGATGCATTGTGACGAGAAGGAACGCTGACCGACCACGTGACAGACCACACTGACCACCTGACTGACCACACACTGATGGTCCGGACCATGGTCAGAGCGTCTGTACGCTGACTGATGCATTGTGACGAGAAGGAACGCTGACCGACCACGTGACAGACCACACTGACCACCTGACTGACCACACACTGATGGTCCGGACCATGGTCAGAGCGTCTGTACGCTGACTGCGATGCATTAAGAGGAGAAGGAACACTGACGGACCACGTGACAGACCACACTAGTGGTCTGTGGTACAGTGACGGACCACACCAACTGGTCCGGACCATTCGCTTTAGCACCCCCTAGTGGTACTGACCAATGGTCTGTACAGACCACTAAAAAATGATACAACCCCTGCTGTCAAACAGGACCAAAAGGTGTAGACTGAAGCCGGGGCTTATTATGTCTACCCTTTTAACACAGTCTCAAAAAGCCTTTGTAGTGCAAAAGAAAATATTTAGAGAATGAAAGAAACGAAATAAAGAAAAATTAAAAATTAAATAAAAAATGTTACTCAAACTGGCGTTGTCTCGGCTAAGAAGCATCGAAATTCCATAATATATAATGTTATATAGATATAAACATATATCTATATACATATATATATATATATATAATATGGCTATACCACTGTTTTATATTTATCTATAATCTTGCATTTATACATATTTTTGAAAGTCTTAAGTGAGTTGCACAGTTTCATTTCATCATCAAAATTGTTCCACAGGTTCACCCCTTTTACTGAGATGCATCTCTGTTTCACATTCGTTCTTGTTTTTGTTTTCATAAACATAGATGTTAAATCGCATCTGTTGTAAATTGACAAGATTAACGTTGGCACCCCGTGGCACAATTCAAAAAAGTCAACGTTATTCTCCGTCCACCGCCATTCATAATTTTTTCAGCGCTGGTACAGGGAGAAAGCAGGAAGT
The DNA here is from genome assembly GCF_964638095.1 of Poromitra crassiceps. Taxonomy (NCBI): domain Eukaryota; kingdom Metazoa; phylum Chordata; class Actinopteri; order Beryciformes; family Melamphaidae; genus Poromitra; species Poromitra crassiceps. The sequence goes on along the minus strand of NW_028152227.1, from coordinate 488,050 downwards.
GACGTTTCACTTTGGCTCTCTCTTGTGCTAGTGGCATTCTCTTCATCTCATGAGACCTTCAATCATATTAAATATAATCAAGTAAGCCGAATCTCAAGAACTCTTACTTGAATTTATTCTCTATCGATGATGTGAAGTGTGATGATCTTTGTGGCTGTTTGTGTCACCAGGATCGGATCGGGCCAACCCGGAGCAGACCGCTGCCAAAGACACCAGCAGAAACTGCTGCTGATGAGAAGACTGTTACTGTGAGCTTCGGCTGTGGAAAATAAAGTGTCTGACCATCTAGAACTGTATTGTCATGTGCCTTTCCCCATCACCTTTATTAACTCATAAAAAAACTGCCATGTATTGTGGAGATATGTATTATTAGGGTTCAACCAATAGGAGCTTCTGAAAGCCGACACAACATCGATATTTTTGTATTGAACCTTTTTTATGCCCCCCCCCCCTCAAAAACCTTCAACATATGCAGTGTTTGGTCAATCGTTATATTCTTGTCAAGGTGAAAAAGCCTCTGAAATAATCCATGTTGTTGCATACTTGTGTGGGATCTGAATCGGGTCAGGTTCATGTCTTCCCATAGACAACCAGTGTAGTATTGATCACTTCTACACGTGGAATCTGTATTCCAGGGGTCCACGACTGTGGGCCTCTCCTCAGATGCCCTCCCCCATCACAATGATGTTATTTGATCCCATGGCCAGTTGGCCACTCAGCAATTGAGTCAAGATAGCCTGGTATTGCTGTTGACATACTTCAGATACACCCAATAGCCTATATAAAAAAAGTCTGTCTGAAGGCATATATTTGTTCCCCAAAACTACTGTATCTTTGAACTATCTCTTTAATCAAATCACACACATTTAGGCTATTCTATGTGACCTTTGATAAGTTACCGTATGTAATAACTAATGTCATATATTTTTCACTGCCATTCACTGAGTCTTCCTGAAACTGCTTGGAGCCCCGTGGGGAGGAGGCCCGCCTCCCACTTTGAAAAGCCCTGATGGAATCAATCAAACTGCATCATATAATCATATCAGAGGTGGAGCACACTGACTGGACCAGATCCCATTTGTAATAACAAGTCTAGTCTAAGCTCAATATATTGATGTAATAGTGTGTGATAGAGAAAATTTACATCACATTAGCCTTTATTTGGACAATCACTAGTTATTAATATATTCATATACATTTCCATTTTAGTTACATATAGTTATGACACAGACATACTTCATATTTAGATGACCTGTGTACATACACAGATAGACATCATATTTGGATAACCTGTGTACATACACAGACAGATGTATTTAGATAACTTGTACCTTGCATTTGCAGCTCCTCTCTATCGCACACTGTGCCACGGTGCCCTCTACAGGGCCAGAATAACAGATTGGTTGAGTCTACACTACAGAGTAGCCTTCAAGTGTACGTCAAGACTGATGTAATCTGATGTGTGTCCTATATCTTTGACTTTCTGTTCAATGTATGTAAGCCTGTGTATCCATCCGTGAATATACAAGAGTGCATCTCTTGGCCAAGATCTATGTTAAATACATCATATCAGACGACTTCTTCTGACTCCTGGCTCCATTTCATTTCAACTGGTTTTCTTCAAGTGGTTCACTGTTTACCTTTTGGCTGTGGAATTTCATTCTCTAACAGTGTGCATGTTATATATTTGAATCTTTCATTGATTACTTTCATGATAGTATGTGTTTGTTTATACAGTATTGTTTATTCTGTGGAATTTTGTCTCGCCCATTCATATGGGTTGATTTAGCTCCTCATACTATAAAGGTGGCATAAAGGATTATACTGTATGTATGAGTTTGAATCATACTGTACATGTTTGTCTCCGAGTAAGAAAAGTTTAAAGTCTATATGCTGCTCAAAGTATAAACTGGACAGAGAAATATAACATAATTACTTTTTTTTAATCAACACATTATGATGTAATGGAGCAGATATAGAGCTGATAATAGCCTACATTCATGACATCAGTATTTTTTGTCAATAAAACATTTTATTGTTTAATAAAGTCATTTTTATCATGGGACTTCAAGCTGTCTGAGCTGTTCTGATTCCAGCCATGCAAGACTCATAACCGTTATAATTATTACCTCCATCATGGATAAGGACTCCGTCTATCTAGCCAAAGACTAAATAAATATGAAGATAATTCACATCTTATTCTGGCCTATTAAAACCCTCTCTGCTAGCCTGGAACGATGGACAGTTTCAATTGGAATATGGATGGATAGTGAGCAGCTGTACATCCAAGAACGAATATAGAGAGCCAAAGTCGACGTCACTTCATGCTTCACCATGTGCACGGTAGATTTTTTTTTGATCAGTTTTTTTCCCTAGTGAAATGTTCTATGGTCTCTCTTGATTCCAAATATAGCCTAGCTGAATCGTTTGCCCAAGCAAAACTATTTTATAAGCATTTTACGAAATGTAGATGGAAAAAAGAATGGCGGATAAAATCTCTTGGTGAGTATATGCCTAAACCGAAAGTGGGCGTAAATAAACGTACAGCCTGGTGCCGCCAGGTTATCGTAATCAAAGCGATATTTGGCTACAACCCCCTGCTGCTTTTTGGTTGGCTGATTATAAAGCGCAATTGAACATGCTGCTTCCTAATTGGCTAACGCAGATTCAAACGACAGGCGGCACAGCCAGTAGGCACCTGGTTGGCACCTATGTGGCACCGGGTATGCTTGGCACAAGTTGACGTCAGAGCAGTGAGGAGAGTTAACGTTAGATGACCAGGCTACGTTCGGCAACTTGCGTGACTGACTGCTAACACAATTCTGCAAGCGAGACAAACTGCTAAGTGTAAATACTTAGTTTTTTTCCTTTAACCGCGGCGAAGTAAGTTTGATTTTAGGTCCGTGTTCACCCGGTGTTAGCGAACTAAATAATAACTTCGACCGAAGTGTGGAGAGATGGAGACTGGAGTGGACTGCCCGGCCGGTCGCCGCAGTAAGTAGCGGTTAATCAACTCAAACACATTAAAATACACATAACTGAATGTACCCACAATTCAAAATGTTCAGTTAAGTGGGTTTGATGAAGGATATGGTGCACATCAGCTAGGTTTGATTACAGTGAACAAGGCCATCTTTGCAGCCCGCCTGGCCCCGGCGGGTCCGCGGCCATTGGCGCTAACGTTAACGTTAAGGTGTAATGTAGCTTCTGCTCAGCTAGCATCTGCTAACTCCCTGCTTTTATCACTTCCAGAGTTCAGGAGGTTCTTCCAGCCGAAGGTCTCGGTGAACCTGGAGGAAGAGACCGTCTTCACCCCACCACCAACCTTCAAACTGACCGTGAGTAGGCTGCTGACTCAGCGATATTTTACATCTTTAAATTGAAACGTTAGCAGAGGTTAGCTAAACTCTTTCTTACAGGCTAGCATAGCATGATGTAGATAATGTAAAATACAACCGTGGTTGTTTGATAACCACGGTTAAGCCGGACCCCAGTTCCAATTTGACAAACTGGGGTTCGGGGACCGCCACGGGTCCTGGAGGGAGTTCCAGGGGGTCCCCAGCAAAATGATGAATTCAACTTCACCATTTTATTTACAACAAGTTAACACACTAGAAGAATGACTAGGACATTTTTGTTATCTCTCTATCTAAATAGAGATCGTTTCCTCCAAATCAAAGAATACAAATACAATTAATAGTATTGTAGCTACTTTCATTGGGTTTTTTTTCTTTTTTTTTTTAACTTAATTTTTATTTGGTTTACATCAACATTGTACATCATTGTATTCCTTCGATTACAGTTGTTTACTTTTTCCTTTTCCTTTTCCAGCAGTGTGCTTATTGTACACATTATCAATGTATATACACTCATAGCTTTGTAATGACAATAATAATGACCATCAAAACTGAAAACAAACAAATAAAAAATAATAAACCTCCACTCCATCATATACATATGTCCAGCAGCGCTTCATAGATAGGGAGAGCAAGAGAGAGAGAAGAGAGAAATTTACTTCGGGGGAACTAGTGATTGTATGTAGGGGAGAGTGGGGTGAGTTGTGCCAGTGGGGAAGTTGTGCCACCCCTTGTATCTAGAAAACCATAGAAGAAATTGGTCATTTGACCACACATTTTCGAAGAGGCATCCATTTTACTCACTCTGCAAAGAAGGGAGGCAGATGGCACAAGAGCTAAGCACATTTAAGTTCAAAAAACTGTTTTTTGCCTCTCAAAGTAAATTTTTTATGATCAAGGTTTATTTATTGTTGTGTCTGAACAATTATAGACAAGCTTGAAAACATTTCACACATGTGTTAGTGTTTTAGTAAGCTACAATATGAGGCTATACTGTTAGCATGATGTTAGCTCCAAACCAGCTATATAATACAAGTTTGTTAAAATGGTGGGGATGGGGTGATTTGTGCCAAAAGGCCTGGGTTAAGTTGTGCCAGTGCAGTTGCAGTTGATTTAGTGAAATTTTATTTCATTTTGTTCTTAAATGTTTAAATAGACCTTGTTGAAGAAGATTGCAGTATTGGCAAGTGTAGCCTGGCTCTGTGATAGTTGATTTTGTTCATTTTGAACATCATTTTTATTTCTGAAAATGTTAAATATGTAGGTCAACTGCTGCTACCGTTTAGCCTTGTTTAACCCTGTTATAGTACACTGGACTTTAGTGTTATCTTTATTTTGTCTTGCTTTGATATAGCATTACAGTATATGAGATGAAAATGTTCTGTTTTACTTCAGTAATCAATGGCACAATTTACCCCAACGTATTCTCTCCAAAGGCACAACTTACCCCGCACCGGGGGCAAGTTGTGCCAAGAGACCACTTTTTTAAGAATAGCCATATTTTTTTAACAGTTTATTTAAGATCCAAAGGGAGTGTTCCCAGTGGTGCACAACATCCTGAAATATATTTACATATTGTGGTTGGAGGCATTACTGTCATGCCCTCACTTTAAAGACACCTCAAGTAAAAAGTGGCACAACTCACCCCACTCTCCCCTATGTATGTATGTGATATCTATCAGAAATGTGTAAGAGAATGGAAATTAGACTAGGGGGGCGTACAGCATTGGGTAGTCATTGCATTATTAGAGTCATGACAGGCCCCCATCTTTTAACAAAAATTGGTTTCTGAAGCCTTAGTGTGTAAGTGATTTGCTCCATCTGGTAAATATCCCACACTTTTTGAATCCATATATTGTATGTGGGGGGATCTGGTTTCAGCCATCTTATAGTAATACACTTTAAGGCCATGTACTTTATTTTGAGTGATTTTCATTTATTTAGGCCAAATTAACTTTGTATGGCCTCATAGGCTACTATGCATGTAAGTGGAAAGGCTTTATTGTGAGGAAGACTAGGTGAAATGTAAAAAGTAGTAATGGAGTGGACTTGTTTGTCATTACTGTTGTTTTTCCTCATCAGAGACGGGCTGTGGTCCCCTCCGTCAGCTCCTCTGGGCCCCCTAGGCAGGCCATGAAGAGACGCAGTGATGAGTCCTTTGCTGACCAACCTGCTAAGAAAAAAGCTCTCAAAAGCCAGGTAGAGATCACACACACACACACATTTTAATTTCTTTATTGGATTTTCGATTAGAGACATTAATCGTATCAAAACCCAATAGTAGCAAGAGTCAATGCAATACAATACAAGATCATGCTCACAATGTTATCTGTAGGCTATAGACATAGGCAGATCAAAAAAGAAACATTAGACTAAGACTATGGGTATAAGTGACAGCGTCTTTTCCAAATGAAATGACTGCCAATGATGGCAGACACAGAGCAGTACTTGGCCAACTGTTTTGCAGCTTTTTTTGCCAGTCCAGCAAGTTGGAGTCATCGCATACACATTTTATCCACGTCAAATCCACGATACGGTCGTGGCGTGCCGTATACAGTCCCTTGAAAGCGGGGCAGCTGTTCATAATGTGAGCAACTGATTCCGGTTGTTGATTATTGTGCAGTAGACAGTGTGAATCGTGTTGTGATGGGTACCAGAGGGCAAGGTTGTATTTGGTGGGCAGAAGAAAAGTAGTAATGGAGTGGACTTGTTTGTCATTGCTGTTGTTTTTCCTCATCAGAGACAAGCTGTGTGCTCCTCCGTCAGCTCCTCTGGGCCCCCTAGGCAGGCCATGAAGAGACGCAGTGATGAGTCCTTTGCTGACCAACCTGCTAAGAAAAAAGCTCTCAAAAGCCAGGTAGAGATCACACACACACACACACACACACACACACACACACACACACACACACACACACACACACACACACACACACACACACACACACACACACACACACACAGAGGTACTGAAAGCAGGTAGAGAACCACAGTGCAGGGTGGTCACCACCAGCAGAGCAAGATGGAGGCAGTCCCCTGCAGGAAATAGGCCACGTCCATCACTGGGGAAAGCTCTCCATTCACCTCCATACACACCAGCGTCATTTTCCTTGAATTAAACATGGCTAAAAGCAGTTGTGTGGTGGGCTGCGCAGACAACAAATGTAAAAAATCACCAATTAAAGTTTTTTTTTTACACTCCTGAGCAAAACAGGAAAGCCATTGAGAAGAAACATGTGGATCTAGGCTGCAAGGAGAGAGGACTGAGCCAGTTCCTCTATAAAACAGATGAGTTGTGTTCATGTGTGATGAGTTTCAGGATATTTTGCTCTGTATTGACTGCCAGTAGGCTACAAGGTGCAAAAGTCACGTGAAATCTCACTGAATTGTTATCTAACATATCAGAGTTAATTTAGCATCAATCCATACAATCAGTCAGTCACACTAGTCTGAAAAGCATATTGCATTTCAGATGTTTAAATATGAAGTCAAATTAATATCAGGATATTATCTTGCTGGTGAAAATGTCAAAGTATTTCACGTCAGGCCACTGTGTGGGATCATTTATATCCAGCTTTATTGGAGTAACAATAATGAAATTGGACAGTTTGTTTTGTCAATGTACCTTCTCCTCTCTGTGGGAGGCAGTGTGCTGAAATCATTCTTTGACACATTTGTCTGCTTGAAAACAGGATAAACCTCGTCAGACTACTGTCCATATCTGTTCATATTTCCACGGCAGCTTTTACCTTTGACAAGCCATCCAGGTTTCCCCAATGGTGGGCGTGGCTTTCAAACTGACGTGCTCTGCAGTGTCTCTATATACAGTAGTGTGTGTGTGTGTGTGTGTGTGTGTGTGTGTGTGTGTGTGTGTGTGTGTGTGTGTGTGTGTGTGTGTGTGTGTGTGTGTTAGGGCTGGGCGATTTTGCCTAAAAATAAAATTGACGATTTTTTCTCTCAAAACCCGATTTTCGATTTCGATTTCGATTTTTTTGTAAAACTACAAAAGACACAGAATTATTTCAAATATGTTGTTTTTATTTCAAAGATTAGCAAACAAATGCATTTCCCTATTGGGAATAAAAGTGCAAACCTGGCTTAAGGCTGGTTTCACACCGACGACCCAAGCCTTGCCTTGCCTCAACCCACGCCTACGCCGAGCTGGGCGTGAACCTGTTACACGCTTTTGCGATCACACCGCACGCCTTTTGCACGCCGAACCTGGAGCCGAGTCACAAGCGCCTCTCCTCTCTCCCGACTGTATTTTTTCACGTGTTGTCCAGAATTGTCATGGGTAGCCTCTAGGTAAAATAAATCGGATATATTTAATGTTATATTGATGCTGGATATGTATAACCAGGTCTGACTATAGTCGGACATTTTAGAGAGGTGATCTTGCAAGAATATGTGCTGGCAGCCTGGCACAACAACATTGTCCATCTTGCTTCTTCGGTCGCTATTCTCTCTCATGAAGATTTGTTTGCCGACAGGGAGAAAGCCCCACGTGATAGCCACCCGTCAATCTCTCTCTCGCTCTCTCTCTCTGCTCAATACTGTTGTAGAAACTCCATTTTATTTTGAAATTCAGTTGACTTTGCCAGTTCCCACGGATATTGTCGCGTTTTTCTTTCATGGCTTGACAGAAAAGCCTGCCTGCACGCGCCTTGTCGGCGTGAAAATAGAACTCTCGCCTATTCGATAAAATCGGCAAGGCACAGGCAAGGCGTGGGTACACGCAGGGTTCACGCTCAGGCGCCCGGTGTACACAGCCTCGTTGACTAAAACGGACGCCTATTAAAAAGCGTGGGTAAAGGCAAGGCATAGGCAAGGCGTGGGTCGTCGGTGTGAAACCAGCCTAAGGCAAAGATCAATCCCCCTTGGGATTAATAAAGTGACAATTAATGTTTACCATCTGTCTTTGCTCCGTGCTATCTTCTTGTAAACTCAGAGGACCCCTGCTCTTGACCAAACAACGATGAATCCCTTGCGATTATTAAAGTGAGAACCTCACTTTCACCAAACTTCACTTAAAAATAAATAACAGGTTCTGCTTGATTAAACAAAGATGAAGTTCCCTATTTTGGGAATAAAGTGACAACCTTAACTGTCTTTCACCAAACTTAGCTTTTAAAAAATAAATAAAAGGTTTCTCTATCCTCTTGATCAAACAAAGATGAATGAATAAAGTGCAAAACTTTTTGTAAAATAAGTAAAGCTTGGAAAAATGCATTGTATCCCTGAGGCAAAAAACACTTTTGCAAACAAAATGAAACACGTTAGTTGCATCATGCTAACAAAATTATACATGAGAGGTAGAGGTGCTTCTGTAATGTCACTCACTCTTACATTGTTTCAGTCAGTCAGTCACATTGTTTCAGTCAGTCAGTCAGTCACATTGTTTTCAGTCAGTCAGTCAGTCAGTCAGTCACAATGTTTCAGACAGTCACTCATCACATTTGCAAGTTTTTTGCAAGGAACACGAGCCTGTCTACGGAATCTGGCTTGAGGGATGCCCTGTGGCATGTTACAATGTTCCCTCCAACACTAGCCACGAGCCTCTCTGACGCGGCACTCGTAGCAGGGATTGAGAGGTATTTCTTGGCTAGCTTGCTGAGCCTTGGGAAGTTTTCTTCGTGTTTCTTCCACCACTGAAGTGGATCAGCATCCTCGCTTACCTCAGGGATCAACAGGTAGGTTGCCAGCTCAGTTTTAATTTGGTCTGTCTCTGACAGGGAGGAAATGGGCACTTGCTTTTTCTGGAAGAAGCTTGCCAAGCTCCTCCTCTTTTTCGGCGCAGGGCCAGGCTGAGCTGCTGCTGCTTCTTCTTCTTCTTCCTCCTCCTCCTCCTGGCGCACCTGCACAGCTGGGCCAGGCTGTGCTGTGGTGTTGTCAGTGGCCAGAGACAGCAGCTCTGTGACAGCTCTCTTCTTAATGTGTTCCACCTTGTCATTGTCAATGTACGTCGTGCGGAACCTGGGATCCATAAGTGAGGCCATGTCCAAGAGTGCATCTTTGACAGGCTCACTGTATTTTTCAAGCATGTACCTCAGAATGTTTCCTTTGATTGTTTTTGTGAGCTCAGTGTCATCGTTGTCTGGCTTGAGGAGAGTGCTTCTGAACATGCTGAGTGTTGGTTTGATGAAAGAGACTGTCACGTAATTTTCCCCAGACAGAGCATCAGTGAAATCTTGCAGTGGTTTAACAGCTTTATTCACCGACTCTAAAACCTCAAGGTCTTGCCAGGAGGGCACGAGGTGCCTGCATTTCTTGTCTGACCCCAGGACACGTGCTATGGCTTTCTCTTGTTCTAGGACACGTTCTATCATCTGTTGCCTGGATCCCCACCTCGTTGTGGACTCTGTGATGAGCTGATGAACGGGTAGACCGAGCTCAGTCTGTATTGCAGTCAGATCTCTTCTTCTTTTCCAACTATATGAAAAAGAACTGACAACCTTCTTACACACCCCGATGGCACGATCAACCCGTGGGTCCTTCACACCGTTTTCTGTATAAAAAGAAATATAGAAGAAACAGACAACACTGTGACATCACATGGACTACAGTCACATAAGAGGCTAGGCTATTTCCAGAGTCCAGATGTCTATTTTTGTTTTAAATTTTGTTTCACCTTTCAAAATGTTGATGCATAAAAGGACACACACACACACACACACACACACACACACACACACACACACTTTTATGTTATACTATTATATATGCTGTAATGTAGCATGTAACTATGCATGTGTGCATTTTGAGGAAATATGTATCTTTGATTGAAATGAAATACAAATATTTTTATACAAGTCTTAAAATCACCTTTTTCATACTAGTAGTAATAATTTAAGTAAGTAGGCTAAGTAATTAAGAATGTTGGTTATTGCTTGATTGCTTCATTAATCTAGCAATCAGTAAGTTATTTTTAAAGCACTACAGTTCAGATGCAGCTATGCATTGCCATTTTAGACACTTACCGATGGCGTTGTGCAGTTTGTGCCCAAAGCACTGTAGGTTGGGCCATTCATTCAGTTGCAGAGCCTTTATGATATTGGAGCCGCTGTCTGTTGTCATGCAAACGAGACGGTCTTCACTCAGGTTCCAGGACTCAAGTGCTTCACTCAACGCCTGGGCGATATCTTCGCCTTTGTGGTCATCTGGGAAGTAAGAGGTTTGTAGGCAGATGCTTTCCAGATTCCATTCGTCAGTGATAAAATGCGCTGTCAAACTCATGTATGGCTCCATAGTCCGGCTGGACCACATGTCCGTCGTAGCAGAGTAGAATGGCACATCCTCCAGCTGCTTTGTCACTCGTTTACGTGTATCGTTGTACATACGGGGCAAAACAACTTCACCAAAATGTTTTCGGCTTGGTAGCATGTAGCGGGAGTCTAACACTTTCAGCATGTGTTTGAACCCAGTCTTCTCAACAGTATATATCGGGACCATGTCTTTTGCAATGTGAAACGCCACCGCATCCGTAATCATTTTCCACTTCGCTTCTGTCTTGGCATATGGGACACCACGTGAAAATGAAGCCGCTAGCGTTACCTGCTTCGGAGCTGGTGGTGGTGTAGCCGGGTTACCGTGTGCAGCCCGCTGTGCAACACACTGCTCTCACTCCGGTGTGTGGTTTTTCTGTAGGTGTTGAAATAAGTTGGTCGTGTTGCTGTCTTTAACAGCCACGGCTTTCAGACACACTTTACAGCGGGGAGTAGTTTGATCTTCATCCGAAACTTCAAAGCCGTACCATTTCCACACAACTGACTTGCTTTTGCCCTTTTTAAGAACAAAATCCTCGCTTCCTTTAGCGAACGCGGACATGTTTACATTTCTTTTCACGTGTGTCTGGAGAGGGGTAGAGAGCTCTCGGGCCGAAGGAGGGGCGGACTGACGAGGAAGTTACTACGGCAGCCCGGAGACATGAGAGCCGTACCGTAATTACCCTAGTTAAAGTGAAAATCGATTTTACGATTTTCATTTTTTTAACATCGTCCTAACTAATTAATTCGATTACGATTCAAAATCGATTAATCGCACAGCCCTAGTGTGTGTGTCATATACCATAACATGGTATGTGTGGAGAACAGCTGCCAGATCCTCCTTACAGTGTTTTTGATTGCTTTGTTTTGAATTGTTCTTCCTAACAGTCTAGGGGTGCGGATCCTGTACATAGGGGGAAAGCTACAGCAGCTGGTCACAGCAAAGCTGTCCTTGGAGAGCTGACCAACTGCCCACGCAGAGCAGTTAAGGCAAAGGTAAAGCTATGAAGCAACATGCTTTGTGTTGAACTAGCTGACAATAGACCCTTCTCACGGGGGCCATTTTGTGTCGAGAAGCCAGGGTAAACACAGGTGCAAGCAAAACACTAATGAGGGTTTCCAACTTCCATGATTGTGAGAAGGGTCTATATGCCTGACTTGCTGGTCGCTGCACGAGCAGCACCTCCTCTGGTCGATCGGGGGCGCCTGTTCAGGGCGGAGGGGAACTGGTGGGAATAGCGTGATCCTCCCACGTGCCATGTCCTGCCAGTGAAGCTCCCCGCTGTCAGGTGAAAAGAAGCGGCTGCTAACTGCTTCCCCTCGTCTCGGAGGAAGCATGTGTGTGTCTATGGCTCTCCCCAGATCGGCAGAGGGTGTGGGGCAGCAACCGGGGCAGCAGGGGGAATTGGCCAAGTACAATTGGGGAGAAAATAGGGGAGAAATCAGAAATAATAATATATAAAAAAACAAACAGTATGCCTGACTCTGAGTGAACTTTGTTCCTTCAGAAGACTGGACCAGTCAAAGAAGACCCGCTCCCCGCTGTGACAGATGTGTCCATGACAGAGGAGGAGGAAATGATGTGCCAGGCTTTCTCAGAGACGCGCCCCATTGAGGACATTGACGAGTGCGATGCCGACTTTCCAGAGCTCTGCTCGGAGTATGTCAAAGACATCTATGCCTATTTGCACCTCATTGAGGTAATACTCTGCTTTTGATTGATTGATTGCTTGATTAATATAATAATTAACTAAAATTATTTAAAAAAAAATATATATAATCTAATACCACCCTGATTAGTCTATTTTGAGCTGCCATGCTCGAGTGTGTATTTTCTATGACAAGTGGTTCTGTCTCACTCTCCACAGGCTCAGCAGGCTGTGCGAGCAGAGTACATGAAGGGCTACAAAATCACTCCACACATGCGAGCTCGTACAGTTGATTGGATGGTCCGTGTCCACTCCCGCTCCCCACTCGTTCAGGAGACGTTGTATCTCTCAATCGCCATTTTTGATCGTTTTCTACAGGTACAAACTTGTTTTAAAATGTTTTCTTTTTTTCATCTTCTGTGAACTAGCAGTAGCAGCTAGCTAACGCTCTTCTTATTATGTGCTGCAGGTCCAGGAGGTGCCTCGTAGCGAGCTGCAGCTTGTCGGGGTGACGGCCTTGTGGCTCGCCTCAAAGTACGAGGAGAACTGGAGTCCGGAGCTTGCAGAATTTGCCAGCAGCACGGGCAATAGATTCACAACGGCCCAGATTCTCAAGATGGAGCAGGGGATTTTGAGGAAACTCAATTTTGACCTGGGACGCCCTCTGCCACTGGACTTTCTTAGGCGGGCTTCAAAGGTTGCAAGCGTGAGTACATATATATATATGCCAACCACCATAAATATATATTTTGTCTCCTGTCTTCATGTAGTTGATGTCATCAAGGCAATTAAAGTGACTGTCTTCTGTATGTCTAGTCCTTTTTAGAGACAGAGAGGGTGGCAGAGTACCTCCTGGAGTTAACTCTGATGGACTACAACATGGTGCAGTACCATCCCTCTGAGGTCGCTGCAGCTTCCCTCTGCCTCTCCCAGCTGCTCCTTGATGGCCTTTCATGGGTGAGAAGTCTATATAGGCCTACAGATGGATTCAAAGGTTGAGTTATGAGTTCAGAAGGTAAATGACAGGACTGATCTCTCCTCTCTTGTTGTGTTGCAGACTCCTCTACAGCAGCACTTCTCCAACTATGACGAGGCCCACCTCAAGCCAGTCATGCAGCTCATTGCAAAAAATGTGGTGACTGTGAACGAGGGAAAAACAAAGTTCCTGGTGAGTTGGTTTCCAACAGTGCAACAGTCTCAATAAGATGACGTGTTGTTTTTAGCATGAGCTAATAATGTCTCAATACTATTATTATTATGAATTTCCCCAAGGGGATAAATAAAGGATAACTTAACTTAACTTAACTTATAAGATGACGTGTTGTTTTTAGCATGAGCTAATAACACCTTGTGTTTCCCTCCAGTCTGTCAAGAACAAATATGCCAGCAGCAAGCTGATGAACATCAGCCTCCATCCTGAGCTCAACAGTAAAGTCATCAAGAAGATGGCTGCTCCTCTGATGGACAATCCCTTGAGTTCAGCTCAGGACAGAGCCAATCAGATGACGGCAGACGCGGAGAGATTCACAGCGGCTGAGTGGATTCCGAGAGAGGAGACACGACCTCTGAGGGTGACGCTGAAGAAAGGAGAGACACAACCTGTGAGGGTGACGCTGAAGAAAGGAGAGACACAACCTCTGAGGGTGACGCTGAAGAAAGGAGAGACACAACCTCTGAGGGTGACGCTGAAGAAAGAGGAGACCCAACCTGTGAGGGTGACGCTGAAGAAAGAGGAGACCCAACCTGTGAGGGTGACGCTGAAGGAGTCTGCAGAGAACCAGGAGACGGCTCGGCCATTTCACTTTGCCAATGACGGAGAGCGCGAGGCTTTCTTCCAGAGAATCAGAGCCAGAAAAGCCAAACGCAGCAGTTTTTCAAGATCCTCACATCCTCACAAAATCCTCACATTTCCTCGCAGAGCTGGTAGGCAGACCCAGCTGGATGTGTGCATGTCATGTGAGCTGGTAGGCAGACCCAGCTGGATGTGTGCATGTCATGTGAAGCACGAAGGTGTACACTTCATATGTATATTACACTAAAATGTAGACATATATATATATACATGTATGTATATATATATATACACATGTATGTATATATATATAGACAAACCTTTTTGTTAAACTTTTTTTTTATTGAAGGAAATGTATACTACACCCATATATGTACTGTGAAGTAGGAAGCAAAAAGGAAGAAGATATGCTCTTGCCATGTTGTTAGAGTGACTTCACCTGTGTACTTTAATGTGCTGCTAAAAACTGCTGTATAACAGTAAGAGTTACAGGTTAGAGTGACTTCACCTGTGTACTTTAATGTCCCATTTAAAACTGCTGTATAACAGTAAGAGTTACAGGTTAGAGTGACTTCACCTGTGTACTTTAATGTCCCATTTAAAACTGCTGTATAACAGTAAGAGTTACAGGTTAGAGTGACTTCACCTGTGTACTTTAATGTGCTGATAAAAACCGCTGTATAATAGTAAGAGTTACAGGTTAGAGTGACTTCACCTGTGTACTTTAATGTGCTGATAAAAACCGCTGTATAATAGTAAGAGTTACAGGTTAGAGTGACTTCACCTGTGTACTTTAATGTCCCATTTAAAACTGCTGTATAACAGTAAGAGTTACAGGTTAGAGTGACTTCACCTGTGTACTTTAATGTGCTGATAAAAACTGCTGTATAACAGTAAGAGTTACAGGTTAGAGTGACTTCACCTGTGTACTTTAATGTGCTGATAAAAACTGATGTATAACAGTAAGAGGTACAGCTTAGAGTGACTTCACCTGTGTACTTTAATGTGCTGATAAAAACTGCTGTATAACAGTAAGAGTTACAGGTTAGAGTGACTTCACCTGTGTACTTTAATGTGATGATAAAAACTGCTGTATAACAGTAAGAGGTACAGCTTAGAGTGACTTCACCTGTGTACTTTAATGTGCTGATAAAAACTGCTGTATAACAGTAAGAGTTACAGGTTAGAGTGACTTCACCTGTGTACTTTAATGTGATGATAAAAACTGCTGTATAACAGTAAGAGTTACAGGTTAGAGTGACTTCACCTGTGTACTTTAATGTGATGATAAAAACTGCAGTATAACAGTAAGAGGTACAGGTTAGAGTGACTTCACCTGTGTACTTTAATGTGCTGATAAAAACCGCTGTATAATAGTAAGAGTTACAGCTTAGAGTGACTTCACCTGTGTACTTTAATGTGCTGATAAAAACTGCTGTATAACAGTAAGAGGTACAGGTTAGAGTGACTTCACCTGTGTACTTTAATGTGCTGATAAAAACTGCTGTATAACAGTAAGAGGTACAGGTTAGAGTGACTTCACCTGTGTACTTGAATGTGATGATAAAAACTGCAGTATAACAGTAAGAGGTACAGGTTAGAGTGACTTCACCTGTGTACTTTAATGTGATGATAAAAACTGCTGTATAACAGTAAGAGTTACAGGTTAGAGTGACTTCACCTGTGTACTTTAATGTGATGATAAAAACTGCTGTATAACAGTAAGAGTTACAGGTTAGAGTGACTTCACCTGTGTACTTTAATGTGATGATAAAAACTGCTGTATAACAGTAAGAGTTACAGGTTAGAGTGACTTCACCTGTGTACTTTAATGTGATGATAAAAACTGCTGTATAACAGTAAGAGTTACAGGTTAGAGTGACTTCACCTGTGTACTTTAATGTGCTGATAAAAACTGCTGTATAACAGTAAGAGTTACAGGTTAGAGTGACTTCACCTGTGTACTTTAATGTGCTGATAAAAACTGCTGTATAACAGTAAGAGTTACAGGTTAGAGTGACTTCACCTGTGTACTTTAATGTGCTGATAAAAACTGCTGTATAACAGTAAGAGGTACAGGTTAGAGATACTTCACCTGTGTACTTTAATGTCCCATTTAAAACTGCTGTATAACAGTAAGAGGTACAGGTTAGAGTGACTTCACCTGTGTACTTGAATGTGATGATAAAAACTGCTGTATAACAGTAAGAGTTACAGGTTAGAGTGACTTCACCTGTGTACTTTAATGTGCTGATAAAAACTGCTGTATAACAGTAAGAGTTACAGGTTAGAGTGACTTCACCTGTGTACTTTAATGTCCCATTTAAAAACTGCTGTATAACAGTAAGAGTTACAGGTTAGAGTGACTTCACCTGTGTACTTTAATGTGCTGATAAAAACTGCTGTATAACAGTAAGAGTTACAGCTTAGAGTGACTTCACCTGTGTACTTTAATGTGCTGATAAAAACTGCTGTATAACAGTAAGAGTTACAGGTTAGAGTGACTTCACCTGTGTACTTGAATGTGCTGATAAAAACTGCTGTATAACAGTAAGAGGTACAGGTTAGAGTGACTTCACCTGTGTACTTTAATGTCCCATTTAAAACTGCTGTATAACAGTAAGAGGTACAGGTTAGAGTGACTTCACCTGTGTACTTTCATGTGCTGATAAAAACTGCTGTATAACAGTAAGAGTTACAGGTTAGAGAGACTTCACCTGTGTACTTTAATGTGCTGATAAAAACCGCTGTATAATAGTAAGAGTTACAGGTTAGAGTGACTTCACCTGTGTACTTTAATGTCCCATTTAAAACTGCTGTATAACAGTAAGAGTTACAGGTTAGAGATACTTCACCTGTGTACTTTAATGTCCCATTTAAAACTGCTGTATAACAGTAAGAGTTACAGGTTAGAGATACTTCACCTGTGTACTTTAATGTGCTGATAAAAACTGCTGTATAACAGTAAGAGGTACAGGTTAGAGTGACTTCACCTGTGTACTTTAATGTGCTGATAAAAACTGCAGTATAACAGTAAGAGTTACAGGTTAGAGTGACTTCACCTGTGTACTTTAATGTGCTGATAAAAACTGCAGTATAACAGTAAGAGGTACAGGTTAGAGTGACTTCACCTGTGTACTTTAATGTGATGATAAAAACTGCAGTATAACAGTAAGAGTTACAGGTTAGAGTGACTTCACCTGTGTACTTTAATGTGCTGATAAAAACTGCAGTATAACAGTAAGAGGTACAGGTTAGAGTGACTTCACCTGTGTACTTTAATGTGATGATAAAAACTGCAGTATAACAGTAAGAGTTACAGGTTCGAGTGACTTCACCTGTGTACTTTAATGTGCTGATAAAAACTGCAGTATAACAGTAAGAGTTACAGGTTAGAGTGACTTCACCTGTGTACTTTAATGTCCCATTTAAAACTGCTGTATAACAGTAAGAGTTACAGGTTAGAGATACTTCACCTGTGTACTTTAATGTGATGATAAAAACTGCTGTATAACAGTAAGAGTTACAGGTTAGAGTGACTTCACCTGTGTACTTTAATGTCCCATTTAAAACTGCTGTATAACAGTAAGAGTTACAGCTTAGAGTGACTTCACCTGTGTACTTTAATGTGCTGATAAAAACTGCTGTATAACAGTAAGAGGTACAGGTTAGAGTGACTTCACCTGTGTACTTTAATGTGCTGATAAAAACTGCTGTATAACAGTAAGAGGTACAGGTTAGAGTGACTTCACCTGTGTACTTGAATGTGATGATAAAAACTGCAGTATAACAGTAAGAGGTACAGGTTAGAGTGACTTCACCTGTGTACTTTAATGTGATGATAAAAACTGCTGTATAACAGTAAGAGTTACAGGTTAGAGTGACTTCACCTGTGTACTTTAATGTGATGATAAAAACTGCTGTATAACAGTAAGAGGTACAGGTTAGAGTGACTTCACCTGTGTACTTTAATGTGATGATAAAAACTGCTGTATAACAGTAAGAGTTACAGGTTAGAGTGACTTCACCTGTGTACTTTAATGTGCTGATAAAAACTGCTGTATAACAGTAAGAGTTACAGGTTAGAGTGACTTCACCTGTGTACTTTAATGTGCTGATAAAAACTGCTGTATAACAGTAAGAGTTACAGGTTAGAGTGACTTCACCTGTGTACTTTAATGTGCTGATAAAAACTGCTGTATAACAGTAAGAGGTACAGGTTAGAGATACTTCACCTGTGTACTTTAATGTCCCATTTAAAACTGCTGTATAACAGTAAGAGGTACAGGTTAGAGTGACTTCACCTGTGTACTTGAATGTGATGATAAAAACTGCTGTATAACAGTAAGAGTTACAGGTTAGAGTGACTTCACCTGTGTACTTTAATGTGCTGATAAAAACTGCTGTATAACAGTAAGAGTTACAGGTTAGAGTGACTTCACCTGTGTACTTTAATGTCCCATTTAAAAACTGCTGTATAACAGTAAGAGTTACAGGTTAGAGTGACTTCACCTGTGTACTTTAATGTGCTGATAAAAACTGCTGTATAACAGTAAGAGTTACAGCTTAGAGTGACTTCACCTGTGTACTTTAATGTGCTGATAAAAACTGCTGTATAACAGTAAGAGTTACAGGTTAGAGTGACTTCACCTGTGTACTTGAATGTGCTGATAAAAACTGCTGTATAACAGTAAGAGGTACAGGTTAGAGTGACTTCACCTGTGTACTTTAATGTCCCATTTAAAACTGCTGTATAACAGTAAGAGGTACAGGTTAGAGTGACTTCACCTGTGTACTTTCATGTGCTGATAAAAACTGCTGTATAACAGTAAGAGTTACAGGTTAGAGAGACTTCACCTGTGTACTTTAATGTGCTGATAAAAACCGCTGTATAATAGTAAGAGTTACAGGTTAGAGTGACTTCACCTGTGTACTTTAATGTCCCATTTAAAACTGCTGTATAACAGTAAGAGTTACAGGTTAGAGATACTTCACCTGTGTACTTTAATGTCCCATTTAAAACTGCTGTATAACAGTAAGAGTTACAGGTTAGAGATACTTCACCTGTGTACTTTAATGTGCTGATAAAAACTGCTGTATAACAGTAAGAGGTACAGGTTAGAGTGACTTCACCTGTGTACTTTAATGTGCTGATAAAAACTGCAGTATAACAGTAAGAGTTACAGGTTAGAGTGACTTCACCTGTGTACTTTAATGTGCTGATAAAAACTGCAGTATAACAGTAAGAGGTACAGGTTAGAGTGACTTCACCTGTGTACTTTAATGTGATGATAAAAACTGCAGTATAACAGTAAGAGTTACAGGTTAGAGTGACTTCACCTGTGTACTTTAATGTGCTGATAAAAACTGCAGTATAACAGTAAGAGGTACAGGTTAGAGTGACTTCACCTGTGTACTTTAATGTGATGATAAAAACTGCAGTATAACAGTAAGAGTTACAGGTTAGAGTGACTTCACCTGTGTACTTTAATGTGCTGATAAAAACTGCAGTATAACAGTAAGAGTTACAGGTTAGAGTGACTTCACCTGTGTACTTTAATGTCCCATTTAAAACTGCTGTATAACAGTAAGAGTTACAGGTTAGAGATACTTCACCTGTGTACTTTAATGTGATGATAAAAACTGCTGTATAACAGTAAGAGTTACAGGTTAGAGTGACTTCACCTGTGTACTTTAATGTCCCATTTAAAACTGCTGTATAACAGTAAGAGTTACAGGTTAGAGTGACTTCACCTGTGTACTTTAATGTCCCATTTAAAACTGCTGTATAACAGTAAGAGTTACAGGTTAGAGTGACTTCACCTGTGTACTTTAATGTCCCATTTAAAACTGCTGTATAACAGTAAGAGTTACAGGTTAGAGTGACTTCACCTGTGTACTTTAATGTCCCATTTAAAACTGCTGTATAACAGTAAGAGTTACAGGTTAGAGTGACTTCACCTGTGTACTTTAATGTCCCATTTAAAACTGCTGTATAACAGTAAGAGTTACAGGTTAGAGTGACTTCACCTGTGTACTTTAATGTGATGATAAAAACTGCTGTATAACAGTAAGAGGTACAGGTTAGAGTGACTTCACCTGTGTACTTGAATGTGCTGATAAAAACTGCTGTATAACAGTAAGAGGTACAGGTTAGAGTGACTTCACCTGTGTACTTGAATGTGCTGATAAAAACCGCTGTATAACAGTAAGAGGTACAGGTTAGAGATACTTCACCTGTGTACTTTAATGTGCTGATAAAAACTGCTGTATAACAGTAAGAGTTACAGGTTAGAGAGACTTCACCTGTGTACTTGAATGTGCTGATAAAAACTGCTGTATAACAGAGGTACAGGTTAGAGTGACTTCACCTGTGTACTTTAATGTGCTGATAAAAACTGCTGTATAACAGTAAGAGTTACAGGTTAGAGTGACTTCACCTGTGTACTTTAATGTCCCATTTAAAACTGCTGTATAACAGTAAGAGTTACAGCTTAGAGTGACTTCACCTGTGTACTTTAATGTGCTGATAAAAACTGCTGTATAATAGTAAGAGTTACAGGTTAGAGATACGTCACCTGTGTACTTTAATGTGCTGATAAAAACTGATGTATAACAGTAAGAGGTACAGGTTAGAGTGACTTCACCTGTGTACTTTAATGTGCTGATAAAAACTGCTGTATAACAGTAAGAGTTACAGGTTAGAGTGACTTCACCTGTGTACTTTAATGTCCCATTTAAAACTGCTGTATAATAGTAAGAGTTACAGGTTAGAGATACTTCACCTGTGTACTTTAATGTGCTGATAAAAACTGCTGTATAACAGTAAGAGGTACAGGTTAGAGTGACTTCACCTGTGTACTTTAATGTGCTGATAAAAACTGCTGTATAACAGTAAGAGCTACAGGTGTTAGAAAAGAACAGACTTGAATCATATGCAGCTCTAGTGAGGCAGCACCTTATAGAATATATTTTAGTTCATAGATTTGATTTCTTCAAAACAATAAACTTTGACTTTATCAATTCTAACTGCGATCCAGTGTGAGATTTTTGACATTTCCCCCAGTATCTTCTATCATTTTTCAATAAAAAGAAAAATACAGTCTTTGGTTCCATTCTGTTCTTGTGAGTCATCAAGAACTTGTGATAACGTAAAAATACAGTTTATGTAACATTGCCCCCCCACCCTCCACAGGCCCAGCTTCTGTTGGAGTGCTGTGTTGGTCGGCCTCAGGTGGTGGAGACGAAGCAGAAATTGGGCTTAATACAGCAGCATACAGCCTTTCTCTTTCTTGTGTGTAACAGTTACATTCCATGAGTACGTGTTTCACAGTTTGTTGATTTTTGCATGTCGCACGCAATCCATCTTCATGTTTTCCCATCTTTGCCAAGTCCCATGCCAGTCCACAGTGCCCCAGTCTCAATCTAGTCATCACAACTGTGTGTCTTCTCTCACTCCCTAAATAACAATGCTCTTTTCTTACACTATTTTGTATATCAAAGTAGTGCCGCCCCTTCTTTTCATTTTCCCACTCTTTCTGCCACACAGCTGTTATTCTTCTTTTGATAATGGAGCTACACTCATACGTCCCAATGGGCACTCTCAGATCGACAGCTTTCTTCAGGGACTTTTTAGCTGCCATGTCAGCTACCTCATTCCCTTCCACTCCCACATGGGCTGGCACCCACAGAAACCCCACTGAACCTCCAGCATGCTCAATCCTATACAACAGAACCAACAGCTCCACTACAAGATCTGAGCGGGCTCCCAGGCTTCCTCCCCTCAAAGTCATCAGAACTGAGGCCGAATCCTGGCTCGGCCTCACCTCCTCCACCCACTGCAATGCCCATATTATAGCAATTAGTTCTGTTGTATACACTGAAACCCCCTCAGACAGTCGTCTAGATCAGAGGTTCTCAAATGTTTTTCAGCCAAGGACCCCTTACAAGATAGAAAATATACCGGGGACCCCCTCATTCTGATTTGTGATTTTGGGCTAAGCTTAATTGTTTCCACGGTAACGTGCTTGACTTTTAATTTGATAGGTTTGTTATTAGAATGTAATCCATGAACCATTTTAGATTTAAAGCATAAGCTATTTTCGTTGAACTATGAAGATTTTGCACACACACATTCTTTTTTATTTTTTTTATTACATTACGTCATTTAGCAGACGCTTTTGTTTTGTCCAAAGCGACTTACAATATCACAATTTGTCAACAGTACAGAAAACCACTATGCAACAAAATCAATTACAGCCAAGATATTTTGATAGACTAGCACCATGTAGGAAGTAGTTTGAGAAGGAATAAGTAAAAAAAAAAAAAAGGGGGGGGGGGGGGGGGTTTTACCTGAAAACTTTTCGCGGACCCCCTGGCAAAGTGCCACGGACCCCCATTTGAGAACCACTGGTCTAGATTTCACAATTTCCAAATCTGGAATGTAAAATGCAAATCCAGATTTTCCAGTTTTGGGATCTTGGGCCCCATCTGTATAAATTTGGAGATAATGTTCCCAGTTGTTTTTTAGCCTTCCCCCCACTACTTTACTATAATCTGTATTCTCATGTTTTCTTATCGTTTCTAAAACAGTGAAATCTATTTCTGGTGTAGGCAAAAGCCACGGTGGTACCAGTGAATTATAGGGGCCACCCCTACCTGTCCCGACTCCAGCTCTTCCATCTCTTTATTAACTTTGAAGTTCTCCCCTTGGTGTCCCCTTAGTTTACTTATATATTGCATTGCTAGTTTTGTTCGTCGTATTCCCAATGGAGTTTCCCCCATTTCTACAAGTAGAGCTGGAATTGGAGAGGTACGGAAGGCCCCACAGCAAACTCTCAGTGCCTTTGCCTGCCCTGCACGACCTCCACTTTCTTTTTCTTTTTTTCAAGATTTGTTTTATTTTTTGTACAGTTGCTCATTCGTTGACAATATTACATAAACATCTCTGCTTGAGCACACGCACATTGCGTAAAATAAAACAAGACAAACCAAACAAAATAAACAAATAAATCCCAACCCCATCCCTCCCCCCACCCATCTCCCTTGTATGGATCTCTACATACATACATACATACATACATACATATATACATATATACATACACACATACATACATACATACATACATACAAACATTTTCTAGCATTCATTAAAATTAGGTTTGGTCCAGGTAGAGATGCTAATTAGCTATGGTCACCTGTTCTTAGAGACGGTAGCATATCGATAAAGGGCCCCCAAATTTTCTGGAAGGTTGCAGGTTTCTTTCTTACATTATACAATATCTTCTCTGGAGTACAGTAAGACACGAGCTCGTTAATCCAGTGTCTCTGTGATGGAGATACTTGTGATTTCCAGTTGATCAGTATGCATTTTTTAACTGCAGTACTACCAAGTAGGATAAAGTATTTCTTGTACTGGTTCACTTCAGCAGAGCTCATGTCCCCCAATATCCATAATTTTGGGTCCTGTCCAATTTGAGAGCCTACTATCTCTGAAGTTAATGTAATAACGTACTTCCAAAACTCTTCAATCACGGGGCAGCTCCAAAGCATGTGTAGGAGGTCCTACCTCCAATTTCTTGAGAGATGATTTGGCTGCTGTTCCATAACATAAACACCCATAGTCTATTCTTGATCTTATCATTGCTCTGTAAATCATTAATTGTGCGTCCTGACCTGCACCCCATGTACTTCCTGAGAGGGACCGCATTACATTGACTACCTTTTCACACTTTGTGACTATGCTGTCTATATGCTTTTTCCATGTTAACCTTTCATCAAGGTGCACTCCCAAACATTTGAATTCTTTTACCCTCTCAATTGTCTGCCCATACATAAACAAACCCTGACACTCAGTTTTCTTATTACCAAATACAACATACTTTGTTTTTTCCACTGATATCTTAAATCCCCACCTGCTTCCCCAATCAACTATTTTATTCAGTGCTTCCTGCATTCTCTGTTGTGTGTTTAATATTTCTGCCTCTTTTCCAGACTGCCCCATCATCTGCAAATACGGAGAGTCCAAAACCAGCCCCAATGTCGTGAAAGAAAATCAGCTGTCTTCTTCTGTTTTCTCGTTTTATGGCGGTTGGCAGAGCTTTTCGTGCATTACGGCCACCTTCTGAAATTTTGCAGTAATGATTACATGGAAACTAATGAATCCTGAATTTCCCATAAAATACAAGCGCTAAAACACAATAAAAAAAAGAGGTGTGTCCTATGTGTCATTACACACAACACAATTCAATTACTTTTCCAAAACTTTGTATGTAACTACTTCGATTACTTTTCCAGGTCTGGAAAATATGATTTTGAAATTCTACGACTTCCAGGTTTTCCATGACTGTGGGAACCCTTGTAAGGAGGTTTAAATAGATCATGTGAACGGGACAAATATCTTAACCTCTTCAATCCAAACAGAACATTCTGTGCAGCACCGATAAGAAGAGCAAGGCAGTAACACTTATCATTTATTCGTTTTGAATCTTATCTTACATACAAATGTTACATAAATTGTTACTTTTATGACCCCCCCCTCCCCTCCCCCATCCCCGAACTCAAATTCCAACAATGTATAATCAAAAATATAGAACCGAATCGAATATTTCTCTCAGTTACAGCCTATATGTCTATGAAATCAAGTTGTCAGAGGAGAAAGCTCTACACCAACTGCAAAAAGAACCATTTCAAAACGAGCCAGGATGAACAGCAGGTGTGATGTTGAGTCTAACACCTCACAGCTGGGAAGGGAAGGGGGGCGGGGCCAGGATGAACAGCAGGTGTGATGTTGAGTCTAACACCTCACAGCTGGGAAGGGGGGGCGGGGCTGGACAGAACAGGGCAGTGGGGCATCCTTTTAAGAAAAACAGAATGGTGGATATAACTTCAACAGACAGATATACAAAAGAATAACACTATGATCAACAGTGTTTACAGACTGTCTACAGTATGTACTGTATGAGAGTATTATGCACAGAGGTGCGTGGCATGCTTCCTCCCCCTATGCGGGATACGATGAGGTTATTCTAATGGCTGCCCACAGCAAACCCCAATACACCTCATCATGCCCATCAGAAATGTACACAGTATCAAAGCATCACATTGGCAGGCAGCTACTGAAAAGCATGAGCAACAGATGATCCGTTTTTTTCTTCTTTTTCTTTTTTAAACTCTCTAGATTTACAAAAAGAAATGGGAAAATGCGTCCGAGTATAAAACATTCAACAGAGATAAGAAAAGGCCCGGGAATATTGATTCCAGAACCCCCACAATTAGTACAACGGTGTGGGAGTCAGTGCCACTTTGGTGACAGGACTCAATAAGCTCAGCGGTCCAAAGTGCGCTGGCCAAGGCTTCACTGAGAGAACATACATTCAAGAGTGTGCAGCAATGTTGTAAACGGCGCAGGAAGGAACGCAGCCAAATGCAACCCAGAGATGTGACATGACTGACTTACTACCGTGCCAAGAAAAATATATAGTTTAGCACAGCAACACCTGAACATGTGCTAACACTGCAATCTCTTGAATATACCCCCAGATGACCACCTGCTTTGTGGTTCAGGTCTTGGGTTAGTGGGAGGGTTGAACGCTTACTCATTATTGTCGACGGGATTCCTACACATTTTTTTACTAAGAATGTGAATATTTACCAGCCTCCCATTTCAAATGTTACATTTTTCTGCTAAATAGCTGGTCGGAATGTCTCGATGCACTTTTCCACTGGGCACTGCTATCACGTTGGGTTTTGTAATAAGGACATTTTTCGTTGACTTCAAAAGGTAACGAGCTATACCAATGAGCAAGTTTCACATGAACTACTTTACCAATCAAAAACCCATTTATGAAACAAAAAAAACAATGTTTCCAGAACCTTTAGAAAATGTCAAAATTTCTATTAATTTTCCACCATCTGAGTTTTTCAGTCTGTGCTGGAGTGTGAGATCAGGTAGGTTACTGATAAGATCAGGTAGGTTACTGATAAGATCAGGTAGGTTACTGATAAGATCAGGTAGGTTACTGATAAGATCAGGTAGGTTACTGATAAGATCAGGTGGGTTACTGATAAGATCAGGTAGGTTACTGATAAAGACATTTGACAGCTGATGCCAGGGAGTTGCAGGCTGCACGGCCAGAATTTGAGCCACAAATCTTTTCGCTGTAACTGATTGACACAGATAAGAACGCCTTGAAGCAGAAACAAGCCCCTGAACACTGGACTCTGCAACATCAACTAAAATTCAAAGGCAATTAACCAAAAGGCAAGAGCTAAGAGCAAATATAAATGGAAAAAACTGCCGATTAAAAGAAAAGGGAAAAAGTATGGCCAAAAGCAAAGTGCTGGAAAGGGATTGGCTGAGAACTATGCTCATTAACCAATAGAAGAAGCTTCTCTCACTTCCCAAAATCTGAGGATTTCTATTGGAGTCTTCAAAAGTCTCAACAGATGCTGCACTTTGCTGGTCTGTCACTACCAACTATTTAGGGCTGTAGCAAACCACAAAAGCCATATATGTCACCCTCCATATGCATGCACCTGGTGTCTTATGGCATATACATGCCAGATTTTTCTGTCAGAGTGATGCCTCTTCACATCATTCTGTCAGAGACATACCTCTTCAAATCATTCTGTCATTCTATCAGACATGCCTCTTCAAATCATTCTGTCAGAGACACGCCTCTTCAAAAATCAGGAGAATATGGTGATGGTATACTTAAGGCCTCGTCTTTCCCCAAATCTGTTGAAGAGCCAATGGACATACCATAAGGTGTGATGATGAAAGACAACATCTCACATAACACCTTACAACCCGTATAGTAGTAGTGTCCTGGTTTTGTCCCAGCTTGGTAACAGCAGGACCTAAGAGGGTAGTAAGGCACTACGTGAGACACAGCTCTGCTCTCTCCGTGTCACATTCAGACACTTGACCTTATGGCACGCGGGGGCCAGAATCCGTGTGGCGACTAAATCAGAAAAGTGGAGTTGTTGTTTATGGACTTGTCACCTCCTGCCTCCTGGAGGTATAACGAGGGAAGAAGCCCAGAGGAGCCTAGAACTCAATGCTGGAGGACGACTCTTCCATGTCGGCTCAAATCAACGCACTTATCGAGACTACAGATCACGTCTTGGCCCTTTAAAGCTTTTGGATTCTCTGAATCCAACAGCACTGGGGGAAACTGTGCAACTGCTGTGCTTCTGTACACAATCTTAAAAACAGGTTCTCTCGGGGCTAGCCCAGATGCTAACGTAGTATAAAATCATCGTGGACGTTTGTCTCATGACGGTAGCAAACATGTTCATCAGCCTCGACGTCGACTGCTGACTGCTGCTTGCTCTCTCTCTCTCTCTCTCTCTCGGGTCTGTTTGGAGCGGGTTGTTGTTATCAGTGCACACTTCCTCATAGGCTGCGTCCCATAAGGATGACATCTTTGGGAAAGCCCTCCATCTTGGCGACCTCAAAGCAGCCCAGCTTACTGTAGAAGTCCAACATCCTCTTATCGCTTTGACGCACCTCGCAGAACGCGCCGTGCGACCCTGGAAGTGAAAGACAAAAAAAACTGACGGAAACAAACGCCAGTCAGCAAAAGAGGGTGGGCAGAGGGATTTTAACACTGGCATCAATTCCAGTTACTGACTCAGTGGCCATTTTCAAAAAGAAAAATATGTAATAAAACATATCTATCTAATTGATTCCGGTTGATCTCTCTCTTCGTCTTGCTCACACACGCTTCCTGTAGTTGTAGTAATAAGTAGTAGCAACAATGGTACATTGCCTTTACATATTGAAACAGGCAGATACAGAGGGACGGCGGAGGAGGATAGGATTTGTGAATATTGTGAGTTGAAGGAAGTGGAGAATGAATTTCATTTTATTTTGTATTGCCCATTGTATCATGACTTACGAGAGATACTATTTAAAAAAGTTCACTCCCCTGAGCTAAACTTGTTAGATTTTGAAGAAGGTGCCATACTTGAATTTCTCTTTGACAACATCTTTGCTTTTTCCGAATACATTTCTCATGCGTGGGATAGGAGGAAAAAGATGACATATGATAGATAATTCATATATTTTACTTACTACACATTGTAGTTAAATCGGTGTTTTGCTGTTCATGCCGCGTGTGCTGTGTGTGTGTTTGTATGGTTTTGTATTGTTTATGCACCGGAATCGATATGGTAATTACTTTATGTTGATGTGTCTGATAATCCCATGTGGGATGGGTCATGTAATTTGTCCTGACACGTAAATAAAACTTTCATTCATTCATTCATTCAACAATGGTAAAAAGCAGCAGCAGTAGTGCTCATTACCGTTGGCCTTGATGGAAGACAGCAGACAGCCCATCATGCTTTTAGCCACACTGGGGTCAGTGACCTGGGCGTGGATGTCGACCTTGATGAGAGAGGGGAAGTTGGAGAGGAACGACTCTGGAAGACAATCGTCCTCTTCGTGGAAACTCAGCATCATCTTCTACAAGGAGGACAGATAAGACAAGAGATCGTCATGTCCAACTGAATAATGGCGTGAATTCAAGAGTATGAAGACGATGAGGTAAGAGAGGTGCATTTGGAGTCTACCTCAGCGTCTGAGAGGTCCTTCTCACAGTCCGGTTTGAGGTATTTCTCTTGCATGAAGGGGATCCAGTTCAACTTGCACTTCTTGAGGAAGGGCCGGACGTCCACGGTACCGAGAGCGTAACCGCAGATCCCTTCCTCGTCTTCGAGCACAAAGCCGTAGTTTGGACTCAAAGTCAGGAAACCTCCTACTAACCTGTCGACACATAGTGAACATTTAGTCAGCCATATTGATTTGCACTGCAGAGAAAAGCTGCAGGCGAGGCTCTGGTGAGCAGCTACTGTGGACCAGTGTTGTAGTGCTCGAGTCCAGGACTCGGACTCGGGACTGATTTGACTCGACTTGTACTTGAGCAGTGAGCACTGATGACTCGGACTTGGGGTCGAGCATTCATGCATTTGAACTCGGGAGTTGGTGACTCGGATGTGTTGATAGAGCCTTTTTTTATATATACTGTAAATACCTCCGCCACAGAGTTGGTGGAGGTATGTACCCTACCGAGTGCCCTCTAGTTGTTTTTGCTATTGTTTTGTAATAGGCCCTAATAATTTGACTCAAACTCGACTGTCTCTTTTTTGGTGATCAGGACTTGAGCACTGGGGACTCAAGACTCGATTTGGCCTTGAGATATAGTGACGTGACAACAACACTGCTGTGAACATTTTAGGGCTGCAACTAACGATTATTTTGATAATCGATTAATCGGTAGGGTTAGTTGTCGATTAATCGATTAATCGGATTAAAAAATGCACTGATATTGTTTCCATCCGTTTATTGAAAAACAACTTTTTTTTTGTTAAACAAAAACTCACCGGGCTTTGCTACATCAAATAGCTTTGACAGGGCATGAACGAATACAAAATACATACAAATGTATGGTGTAAGTGCAAAAGATATCTTCATATCTTCTTAAATAAAGTGCTTTAACGCAGTGGTTCTCAACTGGTGTAGCCTCAGGACCCACTATTTTCCTTGTCATGAAGTCGCGACCCAAATTTCGGATTTTTTTTGAACCACTCAAATTAATTGCACAAAAAATAGCGCATTAATTTAATACACAATGCCTTCATGCACTGTTATAAACTTCAAATGAACAAAAAAGTGCAACAGAAGTGCAACTAGGGCTAAAAACCAATTGAAATAAGGCAGACTTGAATTACAGGCCTATATGTTTTTAAATTTAAACAAGTCAAACTGGTCATGCTCAGAAAGTCTTATTTGAACTGTACGAAATATGAAATAAAATGCAGACTTATCTTGAATTACATGCCTATATGTTTTTAAACAAGTTAATAATAATAATAATAATAATAATAAAACAAGTTAACCTGGTCATGCTAATCCAGTTTCAATAGTCTGAATTTAACTAATATGAAATAAAAAGGAATCACAGGCAGGCTATATAATAATATATAAACCTACCTGTTCTCCCAAGCCTACAACCTCCCCTACCCCTGACCACCTCCTCCAAACCATAGCTCCAAACCATCACCCTCCCCCCCCCATCCTCCCCCCTCTTCCTCCCTCCTGTTATCTTCCTCCCCTCTGCTTCTCCATACTACCTTGCCCTGAACCGCCACTGTCATCTGTATCTGTTCCCTGTAACTGTTGCCTGTTACTTGTATCTGTTGCCTGTTTTGTTCCCTGTTGCTTGTCTCTTGTTCTCTGTTAAGCGTCTTTGGGTCTGGAAAAGCGCTATATAAAATAAATGAATTATTATTATTATATGATTTTTAGTTAAACTGGTCATAACTTTTAATTAAACTGGGGCCATGCTAATCCAGTTTCAATCATCTGAATTGAACTAAAATTAAATATGAAATTAAAAGGCAGACTTCTCTTGAATTACAGGCAGAGCATATGCTTCAGCTTGTTAAACAAGTAGAACTGGTCAGGCTAATCCAGTTTCAATAATCTGAATTTAACTCAAATGAAATATGGAAAAAAAAAAAAAAAAATTGCCAAAAGGGCAACGAATCGATAATCAAATTCGTTGCCAACGAATTTAATAATCGATTTTAATCGATTTAATCGATTAGTTGTTGCAGCCCTAGAACATTTACTAGTCTAGAATATAACTGCATATCTTACCGGTCTCCTATGAGGTCAGGATCCTGCTCAGGGAAAGGAAGTTCTTCGATTCCTTCAGAGTACATCTCTTTGCAGATTTTATAGACAGATGTCTGCAAAAAGACAGACACAACGTATATATAATAATTGAACCCATTATGGCCTCCAACAGTGCATCTAACGTCAGATTAGCCAAGCCCAGAAAATGCTACATCAAGAAGCTAGCTAAAGCTCTCTTTATTCAGCACATACATCTGACGACATACTTTCAGCAATCATACATGTAAATCATGCAGTGCTTCTAAGCATTTCTGCTTTGTGATACTCAAAAACAAAGGAACCCCCCCCCCCACACACACACACACACAAACACCCGCATATCTCACCTGATCTCTGGGGAAGTATGGCCTTATGGAATAGATTTTGGAGGTTGGCGTTGAGGGTGGAGGTTGGTAGAAAAGATCATTTGCCCCATCTATTGGTAACAATCGCTGTGGGGAATCAAAACAGAGCGGTTCAGTTTCCAGGTGAGCAGGTGTTGTGCTGGCCTTGGCTGACTGCCTCACAGCCTATTTGCTGCAGTTGAGCTACTATCAGACCAAGGGGAAACTGGGGAAAACGGTCGCTCTGGACTGAGAAATATTGTAAAAAAAAAAAAAAAAAAAAAAATCATCATATACAGATGTAACATAAAATGACCCATGTCCCTTGTTGATCTGACAGTGGACCACAGCAGCAAACATCACACAACACCTTTCTGACTTTTGCTAAAAGAACAGAGGACAACAGGCAATCCACATTTCTTTGTCAAATCAAATGAATGAAAATGAGGGTAGCGCTTTGGTCTGAGTAAGGCTTTTCCTGGCTGAAGGAGATGCTCCTTTCCCTTTTGTTAAAGCATCACAATAGATTTCGCTGCGCAGGTGGCAGGACCCCCCTGTTGAGAAAAGTCATGATGCGTGCGCAGAGAAGACAGAGAGAACTCCAGGAACAAAGCCAAAGAGGTCAATGGAATAAGACTTATCAGAGATCATTCCCTCATAGCGGATCGATCGATCGATCGATCGATCGCCACTAATGAGTCTTGCTACTCTCCAAAGTTGGAGATATTAATTTTTAGTGCTGGTACAATTAGTGTGTTTGTTTGTTCATAGAGTTTTCCACTTGTGAACACGCTTGCGTTCTCGCTGGCGCGGTGCGATGCGCGTGCTTGCGCGTGCAAAGGGTTGGGGGGGGAGGGGGGTTTGTGTGTGTGTGCTGTGCTTTCCTGCAAAGAAATGAGATGTCATGCTAGCTTGCGCTGTTGTGTGTGCTACGGAAAAGCAGCATCTCCTTTTGGGCAGCCGCTGAAAGAAATCCAAATAGAAAAGTCCGTTAGAAAATGCGGCGCCAAAAACATTGGCTGTAACCTCTCTTTTTGTGTGGATGGATTTAAGCAACTAAAGCTTACGTGTGCAACTCAGGGGAAATCTAATCTAATTTAGGCTTAATGCATTTTTTTGTAATACTTTTTCGTATTGTAGCATTGCGGTGTGGCTAACAAGCTAGCAGAAAGTAGGCAGGAGACAGACATTCACTTTAGCTCAGCCGAGCGTATTTAATACCTGCCGCAGCGTACAGTCTAACCCCGGAGTTGGAGGTGTGCCGGGCGAACGTGACAGCTGGCCGGTAGCTGTCGTTAGCGTCAGACCCGCTTCTATCAGCTCACTTCCAGTTCAGCAGCTAACGTAGTGACATGCTCTACTGTCAGACCGGTCACAACATCCTGGAGTCCCACTCTAACTCTTCCCCGTATTTCCAACCCCGTTCCTATCCGGCCAATACCCATACGGACACACCTCCCTCCAAACAGAACCTCCGAACACAGTAACGTCCTTCCCACTCCTCCCCAATTCCCCAAGTCCATCTCCCCGCGTTACACAGCCCCCCCCTTTTAATACTCCTCGCCCCCGAGGAGATCCACCTCATAGTCCCCTAAACGCGGGGGAGGCCTCCTCCTTCTCCTGGGCCTGGCCCTCCTTGAAGTTCCCTCCCCCCCAGTGTCCACTTCCCCCGTCCCCGCTCCCAGACCCGTACTCGGACTGTCCACTTGCAACGGCTCCGGGGCCGCTTGCAGACCCCCCGGGGACTGTTGAGGCGCCAGTTGACCCCCCTCCCCCGGTGATTGTGGCGGCGTCCTGTTTGGCCTCCCATCAGCAGCCTGGCCCGTCCCTCGGTACGGTGCCAGACGATCGCGGTGCAGCACCACCACCCGCCCCCGCGGAGCCATCTTCGTCCTGTAGGTCACCTCCCCCATCCGTTCCAACACACAGCACGGCCCGACCCAGTGGCTTTGCAACTTGGGTGATTTCCCCTTCGTCCTCTTCGGCCCATATACCCACACTAAGTCCCCTGCCCGGAAATGCGTTCCCTTAGTGTGCAGGTCATATCCTCTCTTCTGCCGCACTCCAGCCATCTCCGCTTGCTTCCTAGCAAACTCGTGCGCCACTTCCAATCTCCCCTTCAGCTGAGACGCATACTCCACGCCTGCGGGCACCTGAGGCGCGTCCGGCGGCTGTCCATATGCCAACGCTGGCGGCGTTCTGAGTTCTCTCCCCAGCATCAGCAGGGCGGGGGTACATCCTGTAGTCTCCTGGGTTACCGAGCGACATGCCAGAAGGACCAGCGGCAGCTGTAAGTCCCAGTCTTTCTGATCTTTAGACACCACCAGGGCCAGCTGTACCCCCAGGGTGCGATTGAACCTTTCCACCAACCCGTCGCTCTGAGGGTGGAGTGGTGTCGTACGGGTCTTGTGTATGGACAACTGTCTGCACATCTCTGCAAACAGTTTCGCCTCAAAATTCCTCCCTTGATCCGAGTGTAGCTCAGTGGGGACCCCGAACCGGCTGAACATCCCTTCAATCAGCACTTCACATACTGTAGCTGCCTCCTGATCAGGAACAGCATAGGCTTCGGGCCATTTTGTGAAATAGTCCATTGCCACTACAACGAACCGGCTACCCCGCGGGGTGCGAGGGAAAGGCCCGAGCACATCCACGGCCACTCTGTCCATAGGGGCCCCCACCTGATACTGCTGTAATGGAGCTCTGCTTCGTCCCGTGGGACCTTTGCGGGCCACACAGGGGTCACATTTCTGGCAGTATGCCTGCACATCCCTCCTGCAAGTGCTCCAATAGAATGTCTCTCTGACCTTATTGAGCGTTTTGTTCTCCCCGAAGTGTCCCACCCCCGGACGGCCGTGACTGAACTGCAGCACTTCTTCCTGCCGGCCCTTAGGCACCACCACCTGCCATTTCTCCCGGCCCGAACTCGGCTCCTTCCACCGCCTGCAGAGCACACCATCCTTCAGCGCCAACCCCTCCCATTGTGACCACAGCCCCCGTAATGAAGGACCTGCGGCTGCAATGTCGGGCCACTCTGGTCTCCGATTCTCCGCCAACCACCCCAGCACCACCCTCAGTTCCGGATCAGCGTCCTGTTCCCCGGCCCAGTGTATCGGGTCGTCGAGCCGCAGAGCCATACAGAGTTCTGCTCTCCCCTCCCTTGCATCCGCACGATTGCAGTGAGAGCAGTCGGTCCCGCACGGCCGTCTCGAGAGCCCATCTGCGTTGGTATGGACGGTTCCTCTTCTGTGCTCAATAGAGAAGTTGTACTCCTGCAGCTTCTCTATCCACCTCGCCACTTGTCCCTCCGGCTCCTTGAAGGACATGAGCCACTTGAGCGATGCGTGGTCTGTCCGAACCGTGAAGTGGATCCCACACAAGTAGTACTTGAAATGCTTCACTGCGTCCACCACTGCCAGCAGCTCTCTCCGGGTCACACAGTAGTTCCTCTCTGCCTTATTGAATGCCCTGCTGTAATAAGCGATCACTCGTTCCCCCTCAGGGGTGACCTGGGCGAGCACCGCTCCCAGGGCATCTCTGCTCGCATCTGTATCCAACAGATACTCTCCATCAGGATCCGGAGTCGTCAGCACTGGGGATTGACACAGAGCGGCCTTGAGTGCGTCGAATGCCTGCTGTTGCTCGGGGCCCCAAGTGAAGCGTACATGATCCTTGGTCAGGAAATTTAGGGGCGCCGCCACCGTCGAGAACCCCGGAATAAATCGTCTGTAGTAGGCCGCCAGACCCACAAACGACTTAACCTCTGATACACTTGTTGGCATTGGCCAGTCCCGAACCGCAGAAGTCTTCTTCTCCACTGTACTCACTCCCTCCCCGCTCAGCTTGTGGCCGAGGAAGATGAGCTCTCTGCGCAGGAACTTGCATTTCCCCGGGTTCAATTTTAACCCCGCCTGCTGTATCTTGGAGAAGGCCAGGCGAAGCGCCCCCAGAGCGGTGTGGAAGTCCGGTCCGTGTATCAGGACATCATCAAGGTAGATCTCTCTGTTCTGTGCGGGCACCTCAGCCAAAACTCTGTCCATAAGTCTTTCAAAGGTCGCTGGCGCGTTGCACAGCCCGAAAGGCATCACTGTGAATTGCCATAATCCCGAGCCTGTGGTGAAAGCTGTCTTGGGCCGGGCAGCAGCTGACAGTGGCACCTGCCAGTATCCGCTCTTTAGGTCCAACGACGAGAACCAAGCGGAGCCCCTGATTCCATCCAGTGCATCGTCGACTCGGGGTGGGGGGTAGGAGTCTTTGACGGTCACGTCATTCACTGGCCGGAAATCCACACAGAAACGCAAATCATCCACATCTTTCTTTGGCACCATGACTACCGGTGAGACCCATGCGCTGTTTGAGGGCTCAATCACTCCAGCCGCCCGCATTTCCTCCAAACACTTTTGTGCTGCTGCCTGTCTTTTCAGCGGGATACGTCGCGGCCGCTGTCTGATGGGGTGAGCCTTGTCCGTGTCTATGTCGTGCTCAATCAATTGCGTCCGGCCCAAGTCTGTGGGGGAGGTGGAGAAAACGGACCGATACTCCCAGAGCACATCGTGCAACTGCCGCTGCTCCATCTCCGAGAGTCCCTCTCTGTTCTGTTCCCACATTGTCTTTACGGCTTCCTCCCGGGGGTCGGGAGTGGGGGAAACCACCGCTCCGCACACGGCCACTGTCTCAGCCGCAGGAACTCCAATCGGTCGGTGCCTCCGCTGGGGTAGGGCCTCCCATGAGGGCTCTGCAGGGGTCTCCTCTTCTGGAGGGGACATATTGAGCCCCCCCTCATGTGTTTGGTCCCTCATCAGAGCATCGTGCTCCCCCACCGGCTGCAACGGCCTTTCCTTTATATCCGCTACGTGCTCTGTCTGTGCTTCCCCCGGACACGCCCCCATTGAGGCTGACTCTCTTAAATCCCCGTCATCCCCCGTTTCTGCGTCCCGGGCCCCCCCCCACAACATAGGCAGTGGTGTGCCGCCTTTAAATGTCACTGTCCCCCGTGGCCAATCTACCACCCCCCCATTAACCTTCATGAAATCAAACCCCAGAATGCACTGTTCACGGATATCGGCCACCCACATGCGACATGGAAAACTCTGTTCCCCTACCTGCACCACCACTGCATGCTGACCCAGTGTGAGAGCCCTGTCCCCCGTCGCTGTGAGGAAGGGGCGGACATTAGGATTCACTTGCAGCTCCTCCCCTAAAAGATCTGTGCGAATGAATGTTCCCGAAGACCCGGAGTCCACTAAGGCCATAACATGCCTCCCGTTGATTGAAGCCTTCACCCTTGCTACTTCAGGCCCTTGAGGGGCCCCTGTGCACTCTTCAGCCAGACAGTTGTTAAGGCCCGGCGACGGCAGAGAATGTGTCAGGTCCGGGGCGGAGTAACCTCTTCCTACTCCGCCCCCCTCTCGTTTCCCGGCGGGTGCTCCCGCTGGAGTCTGGAGTCCATGGCTAAGGGGCAGCTGTATTGGATGTGCCCCTTCTCACCACATCTATAACAGACACGGTCCTGTGCCTCTGTCCAGCCACGCTGCGATTCTCCGTCCGTTCTGGGGTTTTGAGGGAACTGTGCCTGTGCAGAGGGTCTAGCTGGGGGAAACAGTGATTCTCCGTCCGTCCTGAGGGCTTGAGGGAACCGTGCCTGTGCAGGGGGTCTAGCAGGGAAAAACTGTGATTCTCCGTCCGTCCTGAGGCTTTTAGGGAACCGTGCCTGTGCAGGGGGTCTAGGTGGGGGCAACTGCTGGGGTCTCCTAACCCGTCCTTCAGTGAGTACCTGCTCCACTTCCTGTGCGCGCTCCAATGCGCTATCCCACGAGAGAGGGTTGCTGAGGCGAACCTGCTCCCGCAGTCTGTCAGGGGTCAGTCCACTGATAAAAGCCTCTTTGGCTAGGATGAAACGGTGTTCCTCGCTGAACTCTGGGAATGCCTTACGGGCCAGGTGGCGTAGATCAGCTGCATACACGCCCAGCCTCTCTCCATCCCCGCGTCTCCTCTCGTTGAACTGTTGGCGGGCAGCAGATTTGGATGTAGGCTCCCCAAACTGTCGCTCTATTGCCTTCGCTATTGCCTGGGGGTTGGCCAACTCCGTCTCAGAGAGATCCAACAGGACCCGTCTCCCCTCCCCCTCCAGGGCTGCAGCCAACTGAACCGCGCTCTCAGCCTCGCTCCACCGGTTAGCCCTGGCTATGAGCCGGAATTGTGTCCAGTATGTCTCCCACCCCGGACCACCATCATAACGACCCACTCTCACTGTGTCCCCCCCCCGATAGGGCGCTGCGGCGGTGGCCGGAATTATCCCGGCCAGAGCCCCCGCCAGCGCACTGGTGAATGCACTAGTCAACATCGTAGTGTTGTCTGTCTGCCCGTTGTGGGAACAGGCAGGCTGGTTAGGCGGAGGAACGGTGTAGCTCATATTGACAGTCTCAGGGCCCCCAGCTCGGCTAACAACCGGGCTATAAAACACAGGCTGCACGGGTGTGCTGTGAATATTAAAGCCGCCAGGCCTCCCCCCCGCACCATATCTCACCCCCCCCGAATGTCCAAACATACCCCCCTCATGTCCATTCTCTGCATCCCCGTTATCATTCGCTCGAGAAGCTCCTCTCCGCTCCCCTACCTCCACACTCCACCCCTCTGCACGTAGCTCCTCCGTCCATTCCTCCTCTTCACCCCGCTCCAGGCCAGCCGGCCGTGATGCATCCAGCAGCTTCACTCTGGGTTCTGGTTGAACAGATGACGGTACTCCATATCCCGCCATGCTTTCTTCTCTCCTCTTCTATCTCCTCTTCTTCTCTTTGCTTATATTTATTATCTTCGTTTTTATTTTTATTTTATTTTATTATTTTTTCTTTCCTTCTTCCTCTTTCACCCTCTCTCAGCCACTGGTTGCGTGGCCAGGGAAGAGAAAAAAAAATCACGCCTCGTTCTTTCTCCTCCAATTTACTGATACTTTCTTTTTCTTCCTCTCTTTTCTTTCTTTCTTCTTAAATGTTCGTTATTCTTTAACACTCCCTCCTCCTTATCTGCTTTCTGTTAGCCACAGGCGACGTGTGTAAAAAAATCCACACTTCTGGCACCAATGTAGCATTGCGGTGTGGCTAACAAGCTAGCAGAAAGTAGGCAGGAGACAGACATTCACTTTAGCTCAGCCGAGCGTATTTAATACCTGCCGCAGCGTACAGTCTAACCCCGGAGTTGGAGGTGTGCCGGGCGAACGTGACAGCTGGCCGGTAGCTGTCGTTAGCGTCAGACCCGCTTCTATCAGCTCACTTCCAGTTCAGCAGCTAACGTAGTGACATGCTCTACTGTCAGACCGGTCACAACATCCTCGAGTCCCACTCTAACTCTTCCCCGTATTTCCAACCCCGTTCCTATCCGGCCAATACCCATACGGACACACCTCCCTCCAAACAGAACCTCCGAACACAGTAACGTCCTTCCCACTCCTCCCCAATTCCCCAAGTCCATCTCCCCGCGTTACAGTATGTTTAAAATAATCACTTAAAAACAAATGACTTTTTACCCTGTGCTTTAGTTTACTAATATGTCAATGAAAAAGTGTCAGGACAAAAAAGCTTCATAATTATGTTATGATGGTCTTGCAAGAATCTAGCTCATTCATGCAGAGGGACAATGACCAAAGAGAGGGCGCCATTTTAACACCATATAAGGACATAATGGGTGTGCCTTGATGTTTCAGTAAGTGCAAGTTGCTTCAGTTGAAGAGCATCAATATTGAGCAGGATGGTGGATATCGGAAGCCAAAAGCACACAACTCAAAGTCTAAAGCTGTAAGCTTCAGCTGCCATCACCCCACTCATCTCACCCACTCGTGTGAAGTCACATTGTCATGGTGTCTGCCTCGTCACATGACCAGGGAGCATGCGTCATCCAACCAGGAAGACAGAATGAGAGGTTAGTATGATGATCACCCCTTGTATCAGGAGGCCTCTCTCATCTTCTCATGCAAAGCCACGACCAGGACAGCCCAGAGATGGGTTGTTACGCTGCAGGGGACCCAGCCTGGGTAGGAGGATATCTAAAACACTTGGGTTCATTGTGACTACGTATAGTAGTGCTGCTGCTAGCAAAGTTACAGCAGCTGCTTGTCACAAATTCTCTACAGCTACAAAGGTGGAATGGCTGTGTAACAGTGGTGACGGGGACGCCCTGTCATGTGACCAGACAAATGCAGCGCGCGCGGGTATGACACCTAGCACTGTTGCTTTCAAGTATCAACCTCACCCTAATGCCTTAAGACACTTCCTCTGATGAGAGCTGGCACAGCACAGCACACAAGATGCACCCACAGGGGGGAGGAACTCAGAACTGGCTTCCCTCAGCATTCCCAAGTGAAATAAGGGACTAACAATTAATTGCTTCTCAGTGGATACTTCCAAATGAATGATCTACCAAGCCTGCTTAGTCTTCTCGATGCAGTCACCGTTAGGCAGCAGACTTACAACTCTTGGTCTTGCTTGGTCCAACCAAACATCTGTGCTAGGCTTAGCACACTGACCATAACTATTCACCTTATGTAGCCACGCCCATTGTGTGACCGGTTGTGTGGTCGTGTGATGACTTCCGGCAAAGAAAGAGAAAAAGAAAAATGACGGCTGCTCCAATATCATCTAACTCTGAATTAACTAATAATTTAGCCAATTGTATGTAATATACAAAATAAAAGCAAACGGCAATGTCTAAGAAAGCAAAGCCATGTAACTGGCTCGTTAATTCTCGCATTCCAGGGAATTACGTTAACGTCTGCGGGTCTTATTGACGTTAGTGGCTCGAGCTGCGCTCGGAGGAGAGAAAACTATCTGAAGCTTTCTTTGTTGGAGTCCAGGTATGTTTTACAAGAAAGTGCTCGTCATTGTCGACGATAACGTTATCTGACCTGGTTAACAGTGGATACTCCGCTTGCTTGCTGTGGACCGAGCTCAAGGTAGTAGGCTACGTTCTTTGTTTTACCCCCTGCACTGTCCGCTACAAACACAACTCTCTTCTTCTGACGTTCTTTTGGAAGTGTTAACACGACCCGGAAGAATTTGGCCCGCCCCCCGCGCCTGAACATAAGGTGAATAGAGTTAAAGCTATCTGTGAGAAGAATGACGATCATGTGTCACGGTCAAATGTCAAAAGCCAGGTGTGAGTTCTCCTGAGTAGGTGCATCGGGGCTGGTCTGAGCCATCTCTACTGTATGAGCCTACTGATAGAAACAAATGACAAGTTAGAGAGAAGCTGTCAGAGAGAAACATTTGGGAGTTAAGACTTATCACTCAAAGCTAAATCGCTGCGCAGAATGTGACTTCATCCGGAGGGGAGCCGTGTTCTTTAGATATTTTGAATATCATAAATATCCATAATAATAACAAGAAATAGCGATATGGTGATGTTGTGTGTGACTGTCTCTGAGACTGACTATGGTCAGTATTCCCAGATCCAATCACACTATTGCTATACTTCTAATGTGTAGGGGGTAAATAAGGGCCCTGTGTTCTCATGTGTAGGGGGGGGTAAGGGCCCTGTGTTCCTGCTCATACATACCAAGCCACTGGACAAAAGACTTGACCAGAGAAATGATGCTCTTGATGCCCCAGATGTACGTGTACAGGTCGTACAGGATGCTCCGGTTGGGCGAGTTGGTCAGACTTGTGAACATGTGGATGACGGAGCAGCAGATCTCCTCAAACTGCTCGGCCCTAGATTGCCACTCTGCCACCTGCGGCACAAAACAGTGATTGGAAATGAGGGGAAAAGTTGTGGAAAAAAACAGTTGGAATACGAGTACATGTAAATAACGGGCGACAGAGGGACAACGGTCTAATCCGGTGATTCCCAAAGTGTGGCCCGTGGAGGTACTGCCTGGAAAGCCATCCTGGATCCTATGAAACTAGAAGACATCCATTGGCACCGACCATGTCCTGCTAGCTTGTCGGGAAGAGGGATAAATAACGCTGCAAATGTAGGCTAAATCTTGGTGAGGGAAAAACTATTTCAAAGGGGTCCCTTGACCTCTCACCTCCAAGATATCCGAATGAAAATGGGTTCCAATGAGTCTCCTGTTTACAGATAAGGTAGCATTTTTCACAGCATTCATAGCTTGTGGACTGATTTTTTTTTCCCCTGTACAGTTTTCTCAA
The DNA here is from genome assembly GCF_964638095.1 of Poromitra crassiceps. NCBI lineage: Eukaryota > Metazoa > Chordata > Actinopteri > Beryciformes > Melamphaidae > Poromitra > Poromitra crassiceps. Next base: position 446,815 of record NW_028152227.1, on the reverse strand, counting down.
CAAATGTGTTCTGATGAGTAAGCGAGGAGAAAATGTTGGCAATCTGGCTTTTGGGTATTTTGTCAAATGTTTTATGTGGATGGATTATTAATTTCAAGTTCACATGTCATGCTCGTTTTTTTAGATTTTTTTTTTTTGCCTTTTTGCCTTTATTAGATAGGACAGTGGGCAGACATAAAAGGTAGGGAGAGAGAGAGGGGATGACATGCGGCAAAGGACCTCGGGTCGGATTCGAACGCGCGTCGGTCGCGCGAAAGACCGAACCTCCGTGGTACACGTGCTACCAGGTGAGCCTCAAAAGCACGTTCACATGCTCTGTTAACAGAATAAAAAAATATCGGGATATAGTTCATCTGAAGTCTCGTGTGTTGATCAGAGTTGTGATTAAAAGGGTTGGGTGGGCCCCGGAAGATTTTCACATTTCAAAGTGGGCCGTGGCATTCTTACGTGGCTGGGCTTAATGGCTGGGCTAATCTATTTACCCAATACACAGTTACTACAACATGAAGCTCGTTATGTTTCATCTCCCGCCACAAGCACACCACCCAATGGGCAGTATATTGTAGTGCCTAGCACCATCCCCAGGCCTGAATAAGTTCCTTGTCAATAATGGAACAGTTCTAGCAATTCGCTTGGGAAGTTCTTGGTTATCTGGGACCCGTTTCTGGCCTATTTGGTCGAGGTTAATAGCGATACGTGACTCGCCTAACTGACCTCTCATGGACCCTTTACGTGGGATCCCACGGATCTTGCAGGCACATAGGCACCTTACGCGGCTGGTAGTGCCAAGCTGTAGTATTGGAATGTGAATTATATGTTTGTTTTTCTTTCTTTCTGTGTCTGAGCCTTTTGTTCTTCACGTTTTGAAAATTGCAAAATAAAATATTAAAAAAATATATATGTAAGGGATAATGTATATTGAGGCGGTGATTACGGGGGAAATAATGACCGACAGGTGATGATTGAGCCCGACGCGCAGCGGAGGGCTTAATATTCACCTGAAGGTCATTATTTCTGACAAAAATAATTATTCAAATAGATTTTTTAATAGCGTTTTCAACGACAAAGCGGTTTCATTCGTAATTGGCACACAAGACACCACAGCTGCAACTGGTTGGCCTAATTAGTAGTGTTTGCTGACAAAAAGCTCTTATCAACTGATTAATCCAGGTGTGGCAGAGCAGCGGTCGTTTGTTGAGAAATAATGACCGGTGAATCTTGTTGATTGTCTGATTGACCAATCAGAATCGAGTATTCAAGAGAGCCGTGTTCTAAAATAATGTAACAGTTCTCTCAGGGAGGGATGAGGCTCAAACCCACCTTCTCTGGCTCCTCGCCCTCACAGTTGACACTGACGATGCTGCTGTTGGCCCTCAGCCAGTTGAACTCCTTCAACATGTGCACGGCCTTGGGTCCGTGCTCGTAGGGCAGGTAGAAGAGCTCCGCCAGCAGACCCAGGTCCTCCAGCGTGAGGGGCTCTGCTGTGAACAGGGGCTTCTCATCGGGCCCAGGAACAAACAGATCCTGAGGAAACTAAAAAAACAAGCCATCGTGGGACTTTCTAGCAGAAAGGCGTTTTTGTATTCAACTGCAGTGGATGCACACATGGGTGGGGAATCACCAGGTGTCCAACAACACGATATTATCACGATACTGAGTACTGCAATATTGTGATATATTGTGATTTATTATCTTTTGTCGACTGCAAATTATGTCACGAAAGGAAAACCTTGTGTCAACATCTCTTTTATCTAAGATAAAGTTTCCAGTCTGTTCATCTCACTTCAATCATTGTTATTGCAACAAAATTGCCATGCAGACAGACTGACCAACACGTCATAAATGTTGCATGCACCTGATAATTTAAATGATAAAATATTGCAATACTTGGCATTCGTGCGATACAATATATTGCAGCACAAAATATCACGATACTATGCTGTATCGATGGGTTGGACCTGGGGCCCAAGTGCAGCATTGGGCAGGAGAAAGGAAGCATTGGCGTTCTGTGCTATCATGCACGAAGAGGATGAAGTCACTAAGTATGCTGTTTGAGGCTGTTTGAGCAGCTCATCTGTTTGCATGGGAGCGATATCACTTCCACAGTCTTCCTGGATGCACTCCTCAGGAGACTTGAACTCTGCCAGGCTCTCCTTGTCTGTATCCATGGGCTTGAGGTCCTCAGCCATCTTGTCGGCCAGGATGACAACGTGTTTGCCCTCTGCGTCAGCCTCGGCTTCTGTCTCGTCCAGCTTCTCCACCACCATCTCCATGGGTTCCTCATCGGAATCTTTCTTCTCCACCTCCACAACAGACGGGAACAATGTCAAAAATAATTCTCATAACCTTTTCCACAGATGCACACAGAAAAGATTTTGTCGAGACCCACAGCGCATGTGGGGTGGGGAGGGGATCCAGAAATTGGGGGGAGAAAGTCTCTTTTATTTATTTCCTATTATTAATTACATACTACCCAATAAAGAACAGACATTATTTGTAGCCATATGTTTTCTCAAGTGTAATATCACACAGGGACAGAGTGAACAATGTCACACCTGTCTGAGTAAGCAGAAGTTGCCTCTTGGTGAGCACAGTGCAGTGACTCTCTATGGGGTGTAGGGCTGCAACTAACGATTATTTTCATAATCGATTAATCTGACGATTATTTTCCCGATTAATCGATTAGTTGTTTGGTCTATAAAATGTCAGAAAATGGTAGCAAATGACGATCAGTGTTTCCCAAAGTCCAAGATGACATCCTCAAATGTCTTGTTTTGTCCACAACTCAAAGATAATATCAGTTTACTGTCATACAGGAGTAAAGAAATCAGAAAATATTCACATTTAACTCATTCTCTGCCAAGGACGTACCCGGACGTACTTTTAACAATGGCGTTCTGTGCCAAGGACGTACTCGGACGTACTTTCATATTTTGGTTGTTTACATTACATCAGACACTTTCCCAGCCTGTGACATTGTTTCAAGTCAAACTGATAAAAGGAACCCGCTAGTTTAGTATTTATAGTATAGTCACCCATTTAGCAGTAATCTATTTAGCAGTAGCTAGATGAAGAGAGGCGGTCGCCGGCGTGGCCGCAGCCGCAGCACTGCTGGGCGTCCTCAAGGCCCACACTTGGATTCCCCTGGGCCCAGTTCCAGCACGCACCGCGGTCCACGCCAGCGGACAATCGAAGAGACCATGGGGCTTCGTCGTCCCGTGCCCCTGCCCAGGGTCCAGATGGAGCCTGTGGTCGAAACAGAGTCCGACCCAGAGTTCTCGGATGGCGACGATGGCGAGGAAGACGCCGGTGTTTATTTTGTTGTTGCTCCACGACGGAGCGTCAGGGCGACGAAGGCTCCCCTTCACAGCGTTCTGATCCGTCTGACACAGATGAATCGGAGGAGGAGGGAATGGGTGCCACTTCGAGAGAGCGATGACGATGGTAAGAAATAGCCTATTTTTTGTATCGCGTTTGAGATGAAATGATCACACACAGCCGTCTGTGTCACATAAACATTTCAAAGTTTACAGCACTAACGTAGCTATTGTGTGATCTTCTGTGCTAAGTAACGTTAGTTATGAGAGGTAACGTGACAGCAGGTAACGTTACAGCACTCGTTATTCCTGTGTGTGTGTGTGTGTGTGTGTGAGAGAGAGAGAGAGAGAGTGTGTGAGTGTGACCACATAAGGGTTCATTGGTTCCATTTGTTTATGCTTTTATCAAGCTAAGCTAAAAATCCACATGGCAACTGTAAAAGTAAATTATTTATTTGATTTTGTGCACATATTTATCATACTTTGATATTTTGTGTTTTCAGACTCTGAGTCGATGGAGGCGCAGTCCAGTCCTAGTCCCAGTCCTGTGTGTAGTCCTACACCACCTATTTCGGAAAGACCATGTCTCGAAATAGGTTCCAACTTATTCTGAGGTTCTTCCATTTTACTGACAATACTGTAGCAAGGAGGCTGCGGCCAAGCCTCATTTGTCAAGAAACCCCAGGGGCCAGACTCTCTCTCTCTCTCTCTCTCTCTAGGCTCTTTCACACCGGCCTTGAAAGCCGAAAAATGCACGGAAAATAGGATTCGCGCCTCCGATGTGAAAGTCGTGAATGCGCTTTGGTGGACAATTGTTTTACGCCTTTTGTCCCGCGACGGGAGGTAGTAACAGTGCCGGGTTACCTGGCAACCCGCCTCCACTTGAAAGGTCGTCGCAGCGAGCCGGAAAAGGTGGGAATGGTCAGCTCATTCATAAAAAAATTACAGGGGAAATCACCTCATGTGATCAAGAAAAGTGCAGGAGTGAAAGTAAAAAAAGTAGCCTATACAATCATGACTGCAGGGACGCCAGGAGGAATGCTCCGTGCGGTTAGGCTTTATGCTCAAACGATGTTGACATTAGTAGGTAGGCTACAATTAACGGATATAATAATAAGCTTCAGAGGGCTATAGCTGTCTGTGGCGAGTTGGTCTGACTCAGACCAGGTTATTCCCTCTCGAAATCAGCTCTGTGCATTCCCTTACAAAAACTACTAACGTTATTAGTCATGTGCATTTATAGCCCATACTATTCCCCCGACGAACGTTATGCAGACTGCAGCTGTTTGATATGCGGGCGGTCGTGTATCGTTTCAATTTTAGTAGGACACCATATCGATCTGCCCGCCCACCTTGCGAGTGCGGCGGCGGAGCCCGTTTTGGCGAGTCCGCCCACCATGCGAGTGCACCTATCCTCTCCCAGCTCAGCGGACTAGGAGAAGGGAGGGAAGTATTGTTGTTGAATTAATTCGTTCATCATACAGTAGCCTAGGCTACACTAACCTATGAAAATATTTATTTGGGCTAGGAGGAGCTGGAAATCCCTCCGCTCGCCTTTCAATCCGGGAGCAGGGGATTTCACCTGAAAGTACACCACAGCACGGGAAAGTGGCCGTGCTGCTTGGCGCTGTGTGAAAGCAATTTCTGTGGCGAGGGTGCGAGCTTTGCGGGACTCCTAAACGGCAATTTTTGCGCGATCTGTGTGTGAAAGAGCCTTCTCTCTGTAGCCGCTCACTGGGCGGGATGGACCGACACAGCTCCCTCAAATACATTCTCTTATTTTTTATTTTTTTATTTGGGAAAACAAATACTGTATATGTCTGATGTGTCACTGAGGCAAAAAATAAAAGGCTCAAAAGAGAATTCTGCTTGAAACGGTGTCCTTCACTAAAAACCTCTTTTTCTCCTATTTCTCTTCCGAGGAGGGCATTTTTAGTGAAAACAAGCTAACTTCCACTGCTTGTAACTAAACAAGGAAACATGGTAGAGTTTCAGTTTTTTACAAGGGGTAAGAAGAGAGTCTCTGCTTTATTGTGAGATATGTTGTGTAATTTTATTCCTAGCACAGAATATTCTGTGGGTCCTGGAAGATCAGGAAATATGCTCAAAATCCTGGCACTGGGAGCACACAGACCGAAATGACCCTGGCAGAGAATGAGTTAAGAACCTGGAATCAGAGAATTTAGACCTTTTCTCTTAACACATTCACTGCCAGCCATTTTTTTTTTACTGTAGGTAGCTTCTGCCAAAGGTTTTTTTTGAGGATTCTGGCTCATCTTACAAGAGCCGAGGATTATTTTCTGCTTGGACTTTGTGAACACAAAATATCTAAAAAGTACTAATAGAATGTGTGCTTTCTCTGTCTAAAAGAGTTAGTTTGTAGAGTTAGTAGTTATGTAGATATTAGCCGTTGAGTACAGCATGGTTTCAGCGTCTGAGACAGAAAGCTGAGATAATCGCAGTTTTGTGAAATTCAATCAAACAGTCACTTTAACCATTTATTTTTGGCATCAGTAACACATAAGACATCTAAACAATATAGTTCTGAACAGTAATTTCCTCCATATCAGCACCCGCACCCCCTCTCCTTCAAACTCCTCCCTCCGTGGGCGTGTCTCTGGTGGCTTTCAGCAGCGTTTGTCACAAGCGAGTTTCTGCTGCCTGTCTGAGCAGTGAGCAGCCTCCCTCCCTGGCGAGTCTGGATGGGGCTTGCTCGTTTCTTGGGTTTTCGGTTGAGAGCTTTGATGAAGCTTTGTGCGATTCTAGGCTTTATGCTGCGTGTTTCAAAGTGTGTTTTGCACCGAGTCTATTTTTGGAACCCCCCACCGTTGTGCGCCACCGTTGTGCACCAGCGTGAAAGCGTTTTCGCCTACAGTATGAGAATGAGGCTCGTTCGTTTCTGGGTTTTCGGTTGAGCTCAGCTGGAATGAAGCTGCGTGCGATTGTGGGCTTTCTGCCGGTGTTTCAAAGTGTGTTGCACCCATAATCTATTATGCAAATTTGCAATCCCCCACCGCCAGCTCTCAGCGTGAAAGCGAAAGCGTTTCCGCCAATCCATTTTACAGTATGAGAATGGTTTCCTCGCGCGTTCCCCTGCAGTTTTGGCTCTGCTTTTTCTAGTCTGGAGAGCACTGTCGCCCCTTAGTGGGTCGGTGGAATGGGTTGTACACGTTCGGTGGCTCCCATATTTTTATAGGAGACGTGGGGGGCGTTGATCCACGTCCCACCGTCAATTTTTTTTTTTTTTTTTTTTTGACGACTTGACTCGTCAATGGCAGTCAACCGTTGGATTTTTTTGACGAGTCAACTCGCCATTGGCAGTGAACGTGTTAAAATTGTACTCAAAACGATTATCAAAATAGTTGTCGATTAATTTTCTGTCGATCGACTAATCAATGAATGGTGGCAGCTCTAATGGGGTGTGTAAAGCTCACCTCCTCCTCCTCCTCCTGCTGCTGCTGTTAGGATGACGTCATCATTCCTACCTTGACGTCGTCATTCCTACTATGATGTCATCGATCACTGATGATGTCATGATTCATAAGCTTCTTTCATGCCTTTCGCTGGTGATGTCATAACACAGGTGATGTCATATTCACAGTCGTCATTCCTACTATGATGTCATCGATCACTGATGATGTCATGATTCATAAGCTTCTTTCATGCCTTTCGCTGGTGATGTCATAACACAGGTGATGTCATATTCACATCTATAAGGGCCTGTTCCGGCAGGCTCTCGCGAGTGATTCATAAATTCACATCAAGGATCATACCAATCTCTGCAACGTCTGCAACCTGCAACTTCTGCAACCAGCAACTTCTGCAATCTCTGCGACCGTTCCCAAAACCTCGAACAGTGCAGCTCCAGCTATCAAGCTATCAAGTTCCACAACTCCCCTACTCTTGGAGAGTGTCTTGCCCCTCAACTACCCGCGAATAGATCCACATGTCTGACACCGATCCTGACAGTATGAATCACTCCAAAGTGGATTTAGCGGGCAAATTTAGCCGTTTAGCGATCAAGGAGGACCCACTAGGCGACCAGTCGAAGCAGCGCCGGAGTGAATGGCTGTTGCCCCCCTCGTTTGCTTTCCCCCCCGGCGTTTCCGCCTCGACCTCTTGGGGGGTTCCTCGTCAGACGCCAGTTCCCCCGCCGCCCGCTCCAGGTGGCCTACCAGGCGACTCAACGAAGGGTCTTGTCATCGAGGAGATCTTACAAGCCGTGGTTACCATGATGTCAGACCTGCTTGACACCCAGAAAGTTCAGGCTTCCAAGGCCGAGGATCGGTACGCCCTCCTGGTAAAACGGCTAGATCGTCTCGACGGACTAAACCCCCCTGAGGGTGTCATTCTGCAGACTTCCGCTCCTCCTGCCCCAGCTTCCGAGGGCACTGTCGTCCCGGAGGTTTCCAGACCTGCTACCCCCCCCCTCGCTACTGCGGCCGTTGCTTCTAGCTCTGCCTCTCGGCCGCCTCCAGCTGCTAAGGGCATATTCTGGGGGGGAGTTCGCGTCATCCCAGAGCAGGGGCAGCCACATTTGAGTCCCAGCAGCCATCTGTACCGTGATCTGACCGGCAGGGTTCGCATCACACCAGAGGAGAGGCAGCGCCGTTTGGACACCCGGAGCTGCCTGTACTGTGGTCGAGCCGGGCATTACCTCTCCGCCTGCCCCCGGCGTCCAGTAAGTGGTCCCACCGCTCGCCGGCCCGTGGTACTCTCAGTGGATCAAGACTCTACGTGTCCAGCCAAGAAATCTGTACGGTTGGGTAGCGTTCCCTGCAGGACCCAGGAGTGGCAGTGTGTCTCCAAGAGGGTTAGGGAGTTGGAGAGGACTGTCGATCGTCTCATGGGGAAGTTCAATCGCTGCCTGCAGATCGGCTCCGTCCCCCCGCAGGGGGCCTCCGAGTCTGCTGGCCCTGAGGCACAACCTATGGACCTGCCCCTCGCCGAGTCTGAACCCGTACCTGAGGCACAACCTGTGGACCTTCCCCTCGCCGAGTCTGAACCCGTACCCCAGCAGCAGCCAATTCCTGTCCCTGACCAACACGTAGGTTCCAGCCTCATGCTGGGAGGCTCCCGTAGTGTCGCCAGCCCTCGGTCAAGAGCAAGAAGAAATAAGAGGCGTTTAAAGGAGGAGACGGTGGGTGACCCCCCCAAACTACAGGTCGGGAGGGCAGGCCTCGCTGTGTCAGATCCCCCTGCGGCTCTGCCTTCGGTGACGGCGGCATTTGACCCTTTTGATGGTCTCCAGCCTCCCGTGTTTGGATCGTGCCCCGGGGGATGGCCGGCCCCAGAGGATCCACCGGACCCGGTGGAAGTTCTGGCTACGTATCGGTCCATCTATGGCTTCGATATCCTGTATTAGGGAGGAGCACCTCCACTGTCCTACACCCCCTTTGGGGTCTGACCACCTGCATCTAACCACCTGCTGAAGAGCACCTCACTCTCTTACACCCCCTTTGGGGCCTAACCACCTGCGTTTAACCACCTGCGGAAGAGCACCTCCACCAGAACCTACGGATTTTTTGTCTCCCAGATGCCATCCTTGATGGCCTCATTGGACGCCAGGTGACGTCCGTTGAGGGGAGGGTACTGTTAGGATGACGTCATCATTCCTACCTTGACGTCGTCATTCCTACTATGATGTCATCGATCACTGATGATGTCATGATTCATAAGCTTCTTTCATGCCTTTCGCTGGTGATGTCATAACACAGGTGATGTCATATTCACAGTCGTCATTCCTACTATGATGTCATCGATCACTGATGATGTCATGATTCATAAGCTTCTTTCATGCCTTTCGCTGGTGATGTCATAACACAGGTGATGTCATATTCACATCTATAAGGGCCTGTTCCGGCAGGCTCTCGCGAGTGATTCATAAATTCACATCAAGGATCATACCAATCTCTGCAACGTCTGCAACCTGCAACTTCTGCAACCAGCAACTTCTGCAATCTCTGCGACCGTTCCCAAAACCTCGAACAGTGCAGCTCCAGCTATCAAGCTATCAAGTTCCACAACTCCCCTACTCTTGGAGAGTGTCTTGCCCCTCAACTACCCGCGAATAGATCCACATGTCTGACACCGATCCTGACAGTATGAATCACTCCAAAGTGGATTTAGCGGGCAGATTTAGCGGGCAAATTTAGCCGTTTAGCGATCAAGGAGGACCCACTAGGCGACCAGTCGAAGCAGCGCCGGAGTGAATGGCTGTTGCCCCCCTCGTTTGCTTTCCCCCCCGGCGTTTCCGCCTCGACCTCTTGGGGGGTTCCTCGTCAGACGCCAGTTCCCCCGCCGCCCGCTCCAGGTGGCCTACCAGGCGACTCAACGAAGGGTCTTGTCATCGAGGAGATCTTACAAGCCGTGGTTACCATGATGTCAGACCTGCTTGACACCCAGAAAGTTCAGGCTTCCAAGGCCGAGGATCGGTACGCCCTCCTGGTAAAACGGCTAGATCGTCTCGACGGACTAAACCCCCCTGAGGGTGTCATTCTGCAGACTTCCGCTCCTCCTGCCCCAGCTTCCGAGGGCACTGTCGTCCCGGAGGTTTCCAGACCTGCTACCCCCCCCCCTCGCTACTGCGGCCGTTGCTTCTAGCTCTGCCTCTCGGCCGCCTCCAGCTGCTAAGGGCATATTCTGGGGGGGAGTTCGCGTCATCATTCCTACTATGATGTCATCGATCACTGATGATGTCATGATTCATAAGCTTCTTTCATGCCTTTCGCTGGTGATGTCATAACACAGGTGATGTCATATTCACAGTCGTCATTCCTACTATGATGTCATCGATCACTGATGATGTCATGATTCATAAGCTTCTTTCATGCCTTTCGCTGGTGATGTCATAACACAGGTGATGTCATATTCACATCTATAAGGGCCTGTTCCGGCAGGCTCTCGCGAGTGATTCATAAATTCACATCAAGGATCATACCAATCTCTGCAACGTCTGCAACCTGCAACTTCTGCAACCAGCAACTTCTGCAATCTCTGCGACCGTTCCCAAAACCTCGAACAGTGCAGCTCCAGCTATCAAGCTATCAAGTTCCACAACTCCCCTACTCTTGGAGAGTGTCTTGCCCCTCAACTACCCGCGAATAGATCCACATGTCTGACACCGATCCTGACAGCTGCCCTCTTTTGGCCATGGGGTGTGCGTCTGGGTCGGGGCAGAGGGAGGGCAGGGCTGGAGACATGACGGGCTGCTGGAACACAGTGGTGACTGTCGTAGGGGAGCAGAGAGGGGGGGCACTCAGGGACAACACGTCTATGGTTGAGTTTTGGGCACCGCTGTGAGGCACCTGTCGACCTGGAAGACAAGAGCAGAGCCTCATGGCACGGTGTTCCCTCACCTAACGTAAAAAATAGCATTTTAAGACGATCCATGAAATATTATGAGCCTGTTTTCAAGATGCCAGAAAAGCCATAAGCATGGAGCTGTGACACTCACTGCACAACACACAGACACAACACAGGCCGTATGGGAGGTAACAATGGGGGCTACTCTTACTGTTGTATTGGTGAGGCACGCCAAACTCCACGAGCCACTCTGTGAGGGCCAGTTTAAGGGCGAGCTGAGGACTGTACAGCAGGTCTGTCTCCAGTTCCTCATCGCTGCCCTCGTTCTCCAACTTATGTATCCCAATCTGGATGGACACTGTGCTGTCCTCACCATCCGCTGGGAAGAGGACAGAGGAGGAGGAGAGAGAGAAAAAATGACAGCATTAATATACAGTCCTATTACTATACCAGATGATGTGTGGCACAACCTCATACTGTTTGAACAAACCACTATTTATTTATATATATATATATATATATATATATATATATATATATATATATACACACACACACACACACACACATATATATATATTATATTATATATATATATACACACACACATATTAATTATAATATGGGTTTGTAAACGTTCCCATCATACTTACTCATGACCACATCCTTGCGCACCCCGTTCATGTTGGACTTGTACCAGGTGGCCAGGGTGTGGATGGGAACAAAGTTGGACTCAAACTCGCAGTTGGGGTTGGTGAGGACTCCCTTCAACCTAGGGATGAGCTCGGTGGTGCGGCCCTTGTACGGACCCAGGAAGAGCCTCTTCTGGTCATAATCGTTGGCGTGGATGTTGTCCCAGATCACCGGGGATCTTCTCAGGATCTTAGTCACCTCCTCAATAGACTCCACTGTGATATCTTTGGACACCACCTTGGGCCCTGGAGAAAGGACACCACACACAGGGATTTATCATGTGAATCTTTGAGGCCATTTACACCTGGCGTTAACATGCGTTTTCTGTGATCAGATTGCAATCAGATTGTGTTTTATGACTTGAAATGCCAGGTGTAAACACCCCCAAAACGCATTGAAGAAGGATTCCAATCTGATCGGCCAAACCACCTCCGGAGGTGGTCAGGGATGCATTGTGTACACATTGAACTCAAGTGTAAATGCAATGTGTCCTCTCAATCTGGATACAGCATCTTTATGCAGATTGAGAGGACAACCATTTCTGCAATCAGATTGCAGAAAACGCATGTTAACGCCAGGTGTAAATGGCCTCTTTGACTCCAAGTCATGAACACTAATGTGCATATGGTTAGTAATAATAATGCTGTTGGCCAACTGCCAATAGATTGCGTCTAGGGCTGGGAAATCTGGGAATCCATCATTTAATTAATATATATATATATATATATATATATATATATATATATATATATATATAATTTCACAGTAGCAAGTAGTATCAAAACTTCTTCAGTCAAATACCTGCATTCAATCATTTTGTACACGGATCTAGAAAAAAAAACTCTTTATTTGGTTTTGCTCACAGCCAATCACCACAAGTCTTCTTAGATGTAATGCAACGTGTGATTGGCCCACTCCCACAGCAGCTACAACTCATAAGGTCTGTGGTGGTGAAGTCGAGTGTGTCACATGTGACAGAGAGTTGGTAGTTTGGCGCCGAAAAAGGTATCGAATCGAGTTCTCTATTGGTATCGGTATCAGTGTAAGGGGACCGGTCCGGTAGGTGCTGGTATCGTAATTTTTTAACGTAAACACACAGCTGCTCATGTTCTACACCGGATATTGCTCCCAGAATTATTTTACAGCGGAGGTGGATAAATAAAGTTGATTTGATTTGACTTGACAGAAATATTAAGACAGACTTATTGTGAGGTAGGAAAGTTAGCCACCAAATGTATGGTTTATCATACATTTTCCACTGGCCCTGGAGGTCAGCAACCTCGGCCGCCTCTATATTCCTCCACTGGACCAATGCATTAGCCAGGTCAGCCTCCTTCTTCTGGCTCCTAGTGAGGGGGGAAACCACCATCAACAAATAGGATTCACTACAGCAGGAGACTTGACCCGCCCCCCCAATATAAGCTGTTCTCTCTTGCATCGCACCAAACTCCATTCAAAAATCTGGCAGTTTAAAGCTGCACTTGCTCAGCAACAAGGTAACATACATGGTGATGAACATCACTTCAGACCTTTATTATGATCTGTTAGGAACCACTCCTCAATTCAGCACACATGGAATCCACTAATTAGCACTTATTTCATTGTCATTTAAACTTTAAATCTTTTCCCACCCAAATACTAAGTGATGAGCAGGCAGCATAGTGGCTCACTTTCATGCCAACAATTTAGATTGTAGTACTAGGTATGTAGGTACAGTATGTATGTATTTATGTATGTATGTATGTATGTATGTATGTATGTATGTATGCATGTATGTACAGTATGTATGTATGTATGTATGTATGTATGTATGTATGTATGTATGCATGTATGTATGCATGTATGTTTATTGTTTCGATTAAACAAGGCGTTGTTAAATTGCCAGAATGTGTTGTATGAAATTTGGCATGTATGCTTCTTCTCTCAAGATAACAGTTTTTCTACTTTACATCCATGTATTGGTGCTTAACAATGATTTGGAATTGCCAATTGCAGAGTGATGAAATAGTTTCTTAACCTGACTCCGCCAGATGGGGGCGGTATTGTTCACAAATTCACCATGATGTACGTTGTGAAACAAATGTGAACCAACCTACATCCATCTGGCAGCGTCAGGTTAAAGACTACTAGGCCAACATGCCATGAAACAAAACCTCGCTCTGAGCTAGACAGGAATGCCTCCTTAATGTATTCGCCATGAGTGAACGGTTTGCCATGTTTTGCAATGCAATGAGCAGTGGTGTTTTTTTTTAGCAGTGACAAAGGTTTTGAGGGTGTTTGTTTCCCGTACCTGGACACGGAGCGTTTTACAGATTCAGCCTTGTCTGTCTCATCCTTGAAGACGTTCTCGTGTTTCGTGTCAAAATGGCGTTTAACACTTGTCGTTCGGCACACAACACTTTCCAGACATAAGGTGCACACAGCACGGTCATTCATATGCAATAACCCCCAGTCCTCTGTCGGCTGGAAAGGCCTGGATCTTTTAAAGGGCTGCCCTGTTTGTCTTTAGCGCGTAGCACTTATCTGAGTTCTGCTGCTGGTCAGCTGCGTATCTGGAATGTATGGAATGCAGGAGGCAACCAATCAGAGGCAGCTAAGTACACTGTGGCGCTACCGTAAAGACCCTAAATAACAGGCCGCGCAACTGCAAATGGTTGTGAAATAGGTAATTTGGCAAGGCGCGTCAACATTTCTACAAAAACACTCAAATGCTGCTGTGCACTGGCGTGCCGACCCATGAGAGCAACTTATGATTGATTGTGATTCTTCAATGATCAGGTGTCAGAGAAAAGCGGAGTATGATGGGGAGACAGACAGATTGGCCTAGTGGTTAGTGTGTGTGTCTAACCGTAAGACAGACCATCCATCAAGGTGAGCCTGGAGGGAGGGAGGTGAGGGGGTCTGGTGGTGCCTTCACGTGCCGCTCGGATATATAATGAACACTCCATTAAGTGAATGAACAAACAACTATCACTAATTATTTAAATAGAATGCCAAACAATAACATATTACACATACATAGGCCTACATAGCCTACTACGTAATTACATTAGATACATACATACATACACACACAGACACACATACAAGTGCGCACGCAGGAGCCCATCAATTTCGGCCAATTCTGAAGCCCGCCGGCTGCGGTTGAAGGGAAAGAAGAAAATGTTCATGACCTCGGTGAACCTGGAGGCCCTGGCCTGCTGGAGGAAAGACTCCAGCTGCAGGGTCTCGATCTGACAATGGAACCCTTTTCTGACACGGTATTGGCTTCAAATTAGAGTACGCTGTCACTTCACAGATCAGTGCTGCTGTTGGATTCATACATTTTCCAGGGATTTTTCCATTTGAAAAAAAAAAATCAAAATGATTTACAAAATTTTTCCATTAATTATCAGAGGGTTTCATGGTCCCAAAAGTCATAAAACTTCTACCAATGAAGGATCCTTCAGCTGCAGTGAAAACATGAATGATGAGGTTACTTTGTAGGTGTAATGGATATCAAATGTATTTACACCTACCACATATTTACACTGTAAATGCATATGATGTAAATTACTTGGAACATTGCTATTACTATTTAGTATTTGGCCAAGTTCATACACGGCCCAAGAAACATCATACCGGAATGAAATGTTGGGAGCGGGGGAGTCTGGTGCAACGCACAGGTCCTGGACCTGGTGAGACGTAGGAGGAGCCCGGACAGGAGTCAACCCACAGAGCCCAGTCCCTCCAAGTGCCAGAGCCTCCCGGTCCCGGCACGGCAGAGTAGTTCTGTCTTTCCCTAGAGGGCTGACCGTGGGTAGCTACTGGGACGTAAGTCGGGGCTTGATCACCCCCGGCTGGGTCACCTGGGTGAGGGTGTCTGATGTCGCAGTACCCGAAACATCCTATGACCCCAGGGTACATCACTGATGATACGTCCCAGTTGCATCCATGTGATGTTTTTTCTATATATATATATTAAAAGGTTCCTTCCATTGGAAATCTCAACTTTAGGAAACATCTAAGACGATCATTTAATAATACTGACCGATCCATTTAGATTGTGATTTACACATAGCCTTTATAATACTGACCGATCCATTTAGATTGTGATTTACACATAGCCTTTATAATACTGACCGATACATTTAGATTGTGATTTACACATAGCCTTTATAATACTGACCGATCCATTTAGATTGTGATTTACACATAGCCTTTTGCAGTACGGTCGATATGGAATCCCTCAGTCTGTGGTTCAGATGTTCTCCGCTCAGCTGAACTGGTCTGCACGGGAGACTGCCTCTGCCATGGACCTGCTCAGACTGTCTCTGCCATGGACCTGCTCAGACTGCCTCTGCCATGGACCTGCTCAGACTCCAGCAGCTCCGCAAGCAGCAGCGCTTGGCAGTGAGTAGCCACTCATGGAAGGAACTCTTCAATCTGTCTTTAAAGGGACAGCTCACCCTAAAATCCAAAATACATATTTTCCCCCTCACCTGTAGTGCTATTTATCCATCTAGATTGTTTTGTGTTAGTTGTCTAGGTTTTGGAGATATCAGCCGTAGAGATGTCTGCCTTCTCTCCAACACAATGGAACTGGATGGCACTCGGCTTGTGGTGCTCAAAGTGCAAAAAGAATACATTTGAAAAACTCAACAGCCATGTCTCTTTCCAGAAATCATGACCCAGTTACTCAAGATAATCCACAGACTTGTTGTGAGCAGTTTTATGTGGGAACAATTTTGGACTAAACTACACCTGATAGCTAGCTGCTGCTCTGCTGCTGCTAGTTTCATGTGGGAACTAGTTAGCAGCTAATGGGTGTAGTTCGGTCGAGAGAAAATAGATGACAAATAAAAACAACATAGAGAAGAGAGACTATAGGCCAAACTGGCTTTGTTTTCTTATTTCCTTCTTGTTTCTGTTGCATTGTGTGCTTTGTACAGATTGTCATTTGGTTTTCTGAGGTAGAATAAGTCCTTCTAGGCTTTCCTGTCTCTACCTGCATATTATTTTCTTGTTTGTATTTTGTTTTTAATCCATTTCCGTTTTTATTGTGTGCAAATAAATAAAACAAAATAAAACTGTTACTGGCTTTTCTAGAATAATGGTTACTGCAATTGACAGCAAGCTTTCATGTCACAAAAATCAATACTGCCAGACAAAGTATTACAACCCTAGAACGGGTTGTCCATCCAATGTGGCTCAGAATAAAGGAGAGCAGTGGGGAGATGGTTTGATTGCCGTTTTAAAATGAAGGTGCACATTCAAACCCACATGCTCCAGCAACTGTTGGTGCCTGCTGCACAGGAAGTGTGTTTTTTAGTTTTAAAGGGGAGCTAAGCCCCCAGAATTCAATACAACAACTGGAAGAAGCAGTGTGAAATACAATTCAAATAATAAAGGGAACTGATACAAATATATTTAATTCATATTTACAGATTTATTACGTTATAAAGAGACATATTACAAAGATACCATAAGACACCATAAAAAATGGTGGAACTTTTTTTTTTTTTTTTCATACTCCAATCTGCAAAGCATGAAGATAGGGGGAGATGATACCATTTGCAGAGAATAGCGAGAAATAATGGTGGAACATGACAAATAAAATAAAATAAAATAAATAAAATGTGTCAGAAGCACACACAAAAAAAACAATTCCACGAATACAATAAGATTATTAATAACAGTTGCTTGATGACAACAAGTATAGAGAGAACATATTAACAGTTACAGTAGCCTATGCACCGTTGCCAGAGCCATTGGTTGTTGCAATGCATACAACAGCTGTCCTCATTGGTTGTTGCAATGCATACAACAGCTGTCCTCATTGGTTGTACGTAGCCTCCTCCTTGCTTATCTATCACCCTTTATTTTCCCAGCCAGCTACGAAACTTGCGTTACCCCTCGATAACAACAAAGACGATGGGATTTCAACCCCTGCTGGCTGCATGTAGTCATTACAAAGATCACATCGCTCTAATTGTTGAATTGAAATATACCAGACAAGCATTCATTTCGCACTTGATGATATAAATGAAAAGGGGGGTGTGTGATTATAGACGGACGTATCGTCGTCTGGCAGTGACCTGCCTCCTTGAGGCAGCTGGCTCGGGGTGTTTCAGGGGGGGAGGCAGTGTGTTTCGGGGGCAGGCAGTGTGGTTTACTGGTAGCTTCTTCTTGCGTGGTCTCTTGGCCCGGGCTGGAGTGTTTTCATCCCCAGGGCTGAGAGGACGCTTGGCTGAGGGACGGGACACAGGGCTTGGCGTTGGCGTGGACGGGGAGAAGCACAGGCCCCGGGGAGGACAGCAGATCACCGGCTGTTGAAGAGGGGGAAATACAATTCAGATTAGATTAGATTTCACTTTATTTTCGGACAAAGTCCGAAATTTGTCCCAAGACACTTTCCCATAAATACAACTAGAACGACCGCACCACGGATTTATGCCTCTGCCATTAGTTCATTCTTGAGTCCAAATCGCCATTTGAGGCAAATTGGAAGAAATTCCATCAAGGCGCTCCTGAGATGTTGCGTTAACAAACTTGGAAATGGCGTTCGTGAGGTCAGTGACCTTGAACTTTGACCACCAAAATGTAATCAGTTCATCCTTGAGGCCAAGTTAATTGTTGAGGCAAATTTTATGAAATTCCGTCAAGGCATTCCTGAGATATGGCGTTAACAAGCTTGAAAATGGCGTTCGAGAGGTCACAGTGACCTTGACCTTTGACCACCAAAATCTAATCAGATCATCCTTGAGTCTAAGTCGATGTTTGAGGCAAATTTGATAAAAAATCCTATTTCCCCCGGTGGCAAATGTTCACCATAGAGGCCTCGTTACTTACAGAATCTTGTCCTGTGTTGTTAGACACCAGTGGGGAGCTGAGCAAGCTGGCCATTCCCGGAGTCATCCCAGAGTGCTTCTGTGGGTGAAGATGGGACGTTGTCAGACAAACATTAAGCAAGGGTATTTTGTGAGCAAAATAATACAATATGACCATATATATACAATATATATTATATATATATATTAGGGGTGCACCGATCGATCGGCACGCAATCTGTATCGGCCGATTTTGACCTCAAATATGTGATCTGCTGCTGCAGATATTTCTTTATTGTCGCCGATCGCATAGCTGATCATGCTGCACGTGAGAAACATGAGGCAGCCCATTTTCATGTCTTCAATGTCCATCGTTTAACTTTCATATTGTGCTCTAACGTTTATATCATTGTGTTGCAAAGCACACGCTTTGCTTTCGTCAGCCGTACTTTCCGTACTATAAGGCGCACCTGAATATAAGCCGCAGCAGCTAAATTGAATGATTGTTACATATATAAGCCGCACTGGACTATAAGCCGCAGGTGTTTTAATGTTTAAAACTGGTCAGGAGGCGTAGCGCCTGCCTGTAACAGAGATCTCCGTGTCTTATCAGCGGAGACCGTTTTGAGTCCGATGAACAAATCAATCAAAAACACTTCACTACGTCCAACATAGGCTACAAGATTCGTTTCATTCCATTGAATTTGGCAGCGCGGACGAAACATGGGTGGAACGAAACATGCAAATTACATGTTTTGCATCCTCATCGTCGTAACACAGCCAGTTCTCCATCTTTTGAAGCATGATGTTAGATTACAACGAGCTAGTTGTGTGGCTTAGCCTTCCAAAATGTTGCCGTTAAGTTTTTAGAATGTAATACATAGAATTGGGAACGTTACATTCAATTTCATTCAGACTGTGTTTCTGGCTCAATCGACATTTTCCCCCCGGAGCGAGGGAGGGTGAGAGGAGGGAGGGTGTTTTACAGTAGTGGCTGATAGAGCGTAGTGGCACAGTGCTCCAATCAGGTCGCGAGGCACATTTTTTGCAACATCATCCAATCAGGGTCTCGCTCTCGTAATGTCTGTCTTGCTCTCGTTCTGTCTCTCGTACCAAAATCCATAGATTTAGGAGGTCCCCTAGTGGCCGTTAGCTGTAAAAATCCATAGATAAGCCGCACCGTTATATAAGTCGCATTTTATATGTAAAATGGAAACTGTTCTATAATAGACTGCTATAGCTGCTTACAAAATAAATAAATAAAAACGTGATCGGTGCACCCCTAATATATATATACTATAGACTATAAATATACAACTAGGGTCACTAAGCACCTCAATGTCGTCATCCGGCACGTCCAGGAAGCAGTTGTCCTCATCGTGGTCCAGAGGGCTGGTGAGGCAGAAGCCTCTCAGATACATGGGAAGAGGGGAGAGCTGGACAGGAAGAAACAGAAGAGGGTTAGACTCCCGGGAAAATATATTTGAGAGAGATCTGCTGGCTATTGTAAGTCTGACTGTTTCCAGGTCCATGTGTGGCTTGATCATTTGCAAGAAAATGTCTTATACATTCACATTTTACATTTTACTTTCATAGTTCTTTTCTGGATTTTCGCCCATTTTCTCCATAATTGTACTTGGCCAATTCTCCCCCTGCTGTCCCACATATTAATGCAATGATCCACCTCCTCTGCCGATCTGGGGAGAGGCATAGACTAGCACATGCTTCCTCCGATACATGTGCAGTTGCCAGCCGCTTCCGTTCACCTGACAGAGAGGAGCTTCACCGGCAGGACATAGCGTGCGGGAGGATCACGCTATTCCCCCTAGCTCCGCTCCTCCCCCGAACAGGTGGCCCGACTGACCAGAGGAGGCGCTGTTGCAGGGACCAGGACTTTATACCCCACCGGCTTCCCACCTGCAGACACGGCCAATTGTGTCTGTAGGAACGTCTGACCAAGCAGGAAGCACCACTGCCGGGAACTGAAGCCACATCTCTTGCATCTACACTAACCCAGATATGGTCTTGTACATGTATTGTGCTTGGTGATCAAATGTGATTCTTATTCGTGTGTGTGAAGGCAGGAGTTGACGTACCGTGAGAGCCGCTGCTGTGAAAGCAGTGTCTCCACTGTTGAAGGAGGGCATACGGCGCCGCGACACCGTCTTGGTTGGTTTCTTGAAAGCAAAGCTCTCCTGTAAACTGGTGTGTTTCAGGGGGGACGGAAGTGCGTTTCGGGTGAAAGCAGTGCTGTTTAGTGGTCGCTTCTGGAGGCGTCTGTACTGCTCCGTCTTGCTGCGCTCGCCGGCCCAGGTGCGACTCTTGAGACGAAACGTCCTCAGGTCCTCTTTGAAATCTTCGTGATGCATGGGACGATATGACTCAGGTTCACATCGAGACTGCAGGCGAGAAGGAGACAGATATTCAGACGACCAAACAACAAGATGTGTTCAAACTACAATAAGGTCAAAACAAATGTGAATTTTTGGGGCGCAAGATTCCTATGAAAATACCCCCCACCCCCAAAATAAATAAATAAATAAAATGAAATTCTAATGCACGTGCTCCATAAATCATGTTATCTGCCCAGCCATCTGGGCAGATAACACTTATGACATCACTCACCCAGCTGCTGTACAGCACTGCTGTTCTGAATGAATGAGCCCAGCTTGAGACCAGATCATAACAGCAGTGCTGTACAGCAGCCAGGCTGGCAGTGATGTCATAAGTGTTATATGCCCAGATGGCTTCATGTGTCAGCTGCTTTTTACAAAAACCAGTCTAGATGCAGCCATGTGTGAAAAAAGAGAGAGAATCCTATTGCTACATACCAGTCCCGCACATTAATGCAACGTGGTCTCCAACCTGCACAATGCTCTTTAAAGTATGCAACTGAAGTCCTTTGACAAAATGAGAAACAGATTTGGAAACACAAACCTGAAAATGAGGGAAGAATTCTTTGTATCCTCCCTTGAGGATGTAGAGTTCGGGGTAGTGGAGATTGGGGTAATCGTTCATGTTGCGGTCGCTCTCTCTGACAAAGCGGCACATGCGCGGGCCGCGCTCCGAGGAGAACTCGCAGTGGAAGACGATGAGGACGCGTCTGTCCGGGGAGGACGCCGTGATGGGTACTCTGAGGAGGTAGTCTTCCACCTGCTGCTCCTGGTGTAGGTTCACAGCTCCCTGAGACAACAACAACAACAGCTACTTTACTCACAATGTACAGGAAGTTATCTGATGACATTGGTGCACAGGCGTCAAAACAGAGTCAACACTCAGTAACAAATAACAGGGGGAACAGGACCTCAGACCCAGTAGACTAGAATAATATAGAGATGGTCATACATTTCAATGTACAGCCACTACATGAAGTGGTTAAATACAATGCCAATCTGGGCACAGTCTGACGCCTCATAAGACAGACGGCTGATCATATTTGGGGAGTTCTGGTGTAGGGCGGTCGCCCCCGGCAACACTTCCACTTCCATGGGCCGGGTATGGGTATTGGCAAGGACCTCACGATACGATGCGTATCAAGATACATGGGTCGCGATACGATTGTATCACGATACATTGCGATACAATACATATTGCGATATATTGCAACACTCTACACAATTTACTCAACAACAAAACAAGAAAACAAAAAAAGAGCTAAAAATACAACACACTGTGTACCACCCAGGTAGTGTAATAATATATACATCACTTTATATTGATAACTTAGTGGACAAATTGAGTGCAAACTATTGAGTGTTGAGTGTGTTACTGTCACTGAACACACTGTTCAGATATCGATATGGGAAATATCGATACAGTATCGCATAAAAAATGTCTAAATGCCTTTTCAGAAGCCTTTCCATCCTACCAAGACATTCCTGCACGAGACGAGACAGTCAAAACAAAGTGGATTTTCACACCAGTCCTTTACTATAGTCTTATAGTATAGAGGCGGACATGTTGGCAGACGCTCACCTTGATGTGTCCGCCCTCAAACTCGTAGGGGTAGCGACAGTCGATGACGATCACGCGTTCCACGAGCTGACTGAACTGTCCACTCAGAGCTGCCACCATCTGAGGACCACAGAGGGGAAACTTTAATGTCACGTTTGAAATACTGCAATTCATTCAATACAGAATAAAAGACCGATCAAACAAAACAGAAATAGACAAATACTCTACTCACCGTCTCTGGGGTAATGTACTTGAGGTCCACATGTTTACCGCCCACTGTGGGAAGTACAAAAGGCTGGAAGAAGAGGGGAATAGGGTTAGGAAAGTAATTATTTGATGCAATTTAGTTATTAGGGCAGGAAACACAGCTGAAACAATAGAAGGATCTTATAAGCACACATGCGGCCCGCGATGGAATTGCATTCTTTTTTTTGCTGAATAAGTGTCCAAATGTTCATGTCATTCTGGCCAATACTCCACTTCTGTTATAACATTTCAGTCTGGAATATGGAATATCTTTCAATAATCTTTAAGACTAAAAGGCTCAAAGTAATCTCATGTGTAAGAAATGACTGTTCTACAGTCATTTCTTGCGGCCCTGGGGCCTAGAGTCTAGAGCACACATGAGCAAAATGCAGCCCCAGGGCCGGACTCAAAGAAAAACAAAACACCCCCAAAAACTCAATAAAAGGCAGAATTATGTTAACACATTCACTGCCAGCCATTTTTTTTTTACTGTAGGTAGCTACTAGCTTCTGCCAGAGGGTTTTTTTGAGGATTCTGGCTCATCTTTCAAGACCTGAGGATTCTTTTCTGCTAAGATTTTGTGAACACAAAATATCTCAAAAGAACTAATAGAATGTGTGCTTTCTCTGTCTAAAAGAGTTAGTTTGTAGAGTTAGTAGTTATGTAGGCATTAGCACTTGAATACAGCATGGTTTCAGCGTCTGAAAATTTAAGCTGAGATAAATAGCTTTTTGTGAAATTCGATAGAACAGTCACTTTAACCATTCATTTTTGGCATCAGTAAGACGTCAGACATCTAAACAATAGTTTTGAACAGTAATTTCCTCCATAACAGCAGGAAACACCCCTCTACTTCAAACTCCTCCCTCCGTGTGTGTTCTTCTTGGCTGCAGCGGGCGTGTCACAAGCGAGTTGCTGCTGCTGCTGCACCTGTCTGTTGGCGGCCGCTGGGCAAGTCTGGATGGGCTCGCTCGTTTCTTTTGCGATTCTGGTCTTATTTATGCTGCGTGTTTCAAAGTGTGTTGCACCCATAATCTATTATGCAAATTTGCAATTCCCCACCGCCAGCAATCAGCGCGAAAGCGAAAGCGTTTTCGCCAATCCATTTTACTGTATGAGAATGGTTTCATCGCGCGTTCCCCTGCAGTTTTGGCTCGGCTTTTTCTAGAATGGAGAGCACTGTCGCCACTTAGTGGGTCGGTGGAATGGGTTGTACACGTTCGGTGGCTCCAATAATTTTATAGGAGACGTGGGGGGCGTTGATCCACGTCCCACCGTCAAATTTTTTTTTTTTTTTTTTTAAGCCGAGATATCTCGTCATTGGCAGTCAACCGTTGGATTTTGTAAGCCGAGATATCTCGTCAATGGCAGTGAACGTGTTAATAAATCTGATCTGCTACAGCCGTTGGATTTGTATCACTATTATATCAGGAGATTAACAAGAAATGACCAATCACAACGGGAGAGAGGGTTAAAAATAGGGAGACTCCCGTGAAAATCAGGAGTGTTGGCAGGTATAATCTCCAATGTGTGGCCCTTCGCTTACTTGATGTAAGCCCACCCCTGCCTTATAAGCCTTACCTTGGTGAAATCTCCTATCAGGTCTTCATCGCTGTCATCACCGTCCAGCACCGTGTCAATCTCCATCTGACAGGACTGAAGGTCTGACGTGGACTTCTGGAGCGGAGAGCAGCCCTGGATAAAGAAGAGAAATTACTTTTTAAAAGAGACTAGAAAGCTTGAATAATGCACTAACAAACTAGGTTTTGCAGTGGCTCTGGGGGGGTTGCAGGGTGATTGTCAAAAGAGAGAGAAAAAAATCTCTCCCATCATTATTAAAGCTCCCATACCAAATGGCTTAATGTATTATAAAGCTATATCAAGTATAAAAACTATTCCAGTGAGTGAGTGAAATCAGTGTGTGAATGCATGCCATGCGCACTGTCATTGGGTTGGGTTGTGGTGGGAGAGAGAGAGGGGGGGGGGGTCGCTAAACCCAGCCTAACAAAACAAAAGGTGACACAGTAACAAGGTGTTTTCAGCAGGGATACTGTGAATTGTCTGTGTGTGGACGTGTGTTACAGATCTACCTGCTTGCGTGACTGTCCTTCCTCTATGAAGCCGCTTTGCGTCTCAGTTTTCTCCAGCTCTCTCTCTGCATTCTCAGGCAGGACCATCTCAAAGTGGTTCTTGGGAAGAGGGCGTGACATCAGGCCCTGCTTCAGCATATTTACCATGCTTTTGGCGTATGCAGGGTCAGTCAGCTGCTCTTCACTGTTGATATTCAGTTTGTCTCTCAGTGGCGTGCGGCCGCGGATCAACCTCGGGGTCGTGGCCCCGCGTAGGGTCATCGCTCCTCTGGCCTGGGGGGTCATGTCCTCAGACCCCTGACCCTGCCCGGACGTTCTACAGAAGATGAAATGACACAAAATTAAAAAATAATTAAAAAATAATCCTGAATAAAGAATTCAGAGGAAGCCACCTCCGTCAAATCTCATGCCATGCAGTGATGTCACTGGTCCACACTTTAACACTCAATAACTGTCAAATTAAATGACAGACTTCAAAACCGTTTAGTTTTCTGATATACTACTGATGTTCTAATGATACAAAGCTGGTTGAAAATGGGCGGAGTGTTCCTTTAAGTGTCTTATTTTGGTATGAAATAGGTGACTGTCACCTAAAGGTGACTAGTTTGCATTCCTGTAAAATGTAATTTTGGTCCCTTAAATGGATAGTTTGGATTATTGTTTTTTGCTCCCGTGGACAACATTTAATTTAATTTAGACAGAGACAAACAGTTTCGACCCAATCTGGATCTTCGTCAGTGTCATGTGAAGCACATACATTTTAGGAAGTGTTTTTATAGGGACAGGTACATGGTGTATTCTAGGCCTGCACGATATGAGGAAAATCTGTGATGTGCGATAACATTGTTCAATATAGCGATGACGATACGACTGACGAAGGGTACGCCCACCGACAACGACGCGGAAATAAACAGCAAGCCGATATGCTGCAGATTTGACGCAGAATATTATGAAACATGGAGGAGGAAAGGGAGGAAACTGCGACTACAGAAAAAGAAAAGGAAATGCAGCTACAACAAGGACTGGGAAACTATTTATCCGTGGGTGAAGCCAGTGCAAGGCCATTCTCAGAGAGTTTTTTGCGACGTCAGTTTTCAGTTTCACATGGAGGTGAATACGATGTGAAATGACACAAACAATGCGAGACTCACAAGAAACGTGTTGCTCAAAAGGAGGCTTTCCTGTCTATGGATACGTTCCTACTGAAACCCAAACCAGATTCCAACACAGATAAGGTAACAGCAGCTGAAGTAACTACTGTTTACCACACTGTGCAACACTGCCAATCATACAGGTCAGAAGACTGTGGCAGTAAGCTAACGTCGGTCATTTTCCCAGACTCTGAGATTGCAAAAAATGTTCATGTGGTCGTACAAAAGCAGCGTCCATATTTACAGATGTACTTGCCCCTGCCTCTGTGGAGAGTTGCTTGAAAGAATTAAAAACGCCAGTGGTTCAACTCCCAGGTGACAAAAAAGCCCACACGCCATTGTTTTCAGTGGCTTCAGATGCTTCTAATCATGGTACTACAAAACTCTTCCCACTGTCTCTGAGATATTGGACACCAGAGTTGGGTTTGAAAAACAAGATCATTGACTTTTTACGAGGATAGCGATGAGTCATCTGCTACCATACACCGCCAGATTACAAGCAAGTTAGAAGAAAAGGGCCTGCAACTGGACATGATTTCAGCATACACTGCCGATAATGCAAGTGTAAACTATGGAAAAAACAACTGTGTTTTCCAGAAGCTAAAGGCAGACAACAGTGGCATCATTAAGGCAAACTGTACGGCCCACATAGTACAGAACTGTGCAAAACATGCTGGAGACAGGTTGAACATTGACATTGAGTCTGTCGTGAACAAAAGATTCAGTCACTTTTCATCATCTGCAAAACGTACAGAAGAATTGAAAGCAGTGTTCGCCTTTGTGGAAGAAGATGATCAGGTTGTACGGAGACACGTACCCACAAGATGGTTGAGCCTGTGGCCTGCTGTCAAGAGGCTACATGACAGCTGGGCAGCTATCAAGAGCTACTTCTTGTCACTGGGAGAGGATCAATGCCCAAAGGCACTGTGGCAGCGGTTTAAAAAGCATCAGGATGGTGATGGGCAACCCCTTGAGCTACAGGTCTACCTGGCCTTCCTCAATAATGTGCTGAAGATCTTCTGTGATGTTGTGCTGCAGTTGGAGAAAGAGGATGGGACCGTCTGTGAGCTATATGACATGACGTTCACTCTCAAGACAAAGCTCCAACAACGCCAGATGGATTCCTTCTTTGGAATGGAGACTAGTGCTATCCTCCAACAGTTTCCAGACCAAAAGGCAGCAACAATCAAAGATGATATTTCTAACTTCTACAAGGCTGCACTCAACTACGTTGAAAAGTGATATGACTTCACAGACAACAACTAGCAGAAGAATGTTGCAAGCTTGGCAGTGGAGAGCAGGTTCACATTCTCCCAGCTCAGTGAAGCGGTGGAGGGCCTACAGATAAGGGGGAAAGTGGACATGGATGAACTGTATGATGAGTACTGTGTCTAGAGATGCTGCGATCCGATCATGTGATCGGATATCGGCGCGATATCAGCCAAAAAACATGGATCGGAATCGGATCGGATTCCAGCGAAAATGACCGATCCAAGGCTCCGATATAAGCACTCCATTCCATGAATCCGCTCCAGGATTTCTATCCAGCATGCAGCAGCAGCAGCACAGAGGCCGCGTTGAGCCTAGGATGGCCAGGGCCAAAACGTCAGACACACCCGTCCTTAACCTATGTGCGATTCGAAATCACGCGTCCGCACCAGTTTGACAGTTTCAAATTATAACAAAACAACCACTATTGCAATTTGCAATACATGTCCCGCAAGGTTTCTGAGATTAGGGGAAAGTCTGAGCTGGCGTTACGCTAAACCAAACGTGGGGATGAGGCAGTGGATTTGTTTTGGCGTTAACGTTAGCTGTTGTGATGATGGCTAACGGGGCTAACGTTAGCTAGCTGGTTAGGCTAGTTGCAGGGCAGCGCTCCACAAGCTTGTTGTGACCAAAACCCCCGCATTTAAAGCATTTCATACTCCCAGAGCTGGCGTAAACCATAGAAAACCTCATGCATTAGCCTACTCAAAATGAAACGTCCAGTGTTTGTGTCTCCAAAATCAACTAACGCTAAACGTTACATGCAAGCTAACGTAGCTAGCTGCAGAGCACTCATGATCTATAAGGAAAACAAATGCGCACATAGCCTACATAATTGTCAACATCACATACATGTATTTTCTTTAATCTAGACTACAGGCATCATTTTTCAGTCAAAAGTGAAACGACACAGATATGATGGCGTATAGTGAGGCTTTCCATGCCTCACTATAGAACTGGCCCCATGCAAAATTCAGACCGCTTATATGTTGCCGTCATGCCAATAAGAGTCTAAATGTAATTTTTTATGTTTTATCTGCAGACTAAGCAGCTAGGCTTTCGGTTCTATAAAAGCCATTATTTTTTGTATTGACTATTGAGTGATACACTTTACTAAAAAAAATATTATATCACAATAGTGATGTCAGATTTGCTTAGGTCAGAGCTATGGAATATTAAATCATCCATCCCGCCCAGCCCTAATTTGATTGTTATGTTTTAGTTTTACATCAAATGAATTAGATGAACTAAATCGTTTACATACTATATTACCAAAGCACACACATACATACCTAACCCTAAAAATGTTTGTTGCCTGCTAGCTATCAGACAGCATATGAGACTTAAATATGTGCTGTATCGGTATCGGATCGAAATCGGTATCGAATCGGGTATCGAAATTTGATCGGAATCGGATCGGTTTTGAGCTAAAATATCGAAATCGGATCGGAATTGAAAAATCTCGATCGCAGCATCTCTAACTGTGTCACTCTGTCATGCCAGCAGGTAATTGTGGAGAACAGCTCCTGTTGTGAAGAAGTGGTCAACCTTGCTTAAAAGGCACAAAGACACCAAATCTGTCTGCTGTTGCATCCTTTCTCTTCAGCATTCCCATTACCAATGCTTCTGTAGAAAG
Organism: Poromitra crassiceps; assembly: GCF_964638095.1. Taxonomy (NCBI): domain Eukaryota; kingdom Metazoa; phylum Chordata; class Actinopteri; order Beryciformes; family Melamphaidae; genus Poromitra; species Poromitra crassiceps. The sequence goes on along the minus strand of NW_028152227.1, from coordinate 418,345 downwards.
TGTTTTCCCTTATGACTGCAGTGTGGAGCGACCAGAGGAACCACAGAGTGACTCTGTATAAGTAAGGGCCTGTGTCCACCTAGCGTCTTTTCATCAGCTCTGCTGACGCTAATGTTGAATCATATTGTGTAGTGTTACTTATACAGTCACACAGCATCATAGCACTCTGTCTGTTGTCTGTCTTGCTTTAGCTAATGTTGAATCATATTGTGTAGTGTTACTTATACAGTAGGGGTGGGGGAAAAAAACGATTAACTTAAAGGAACACTCCGCCCATTTTCAACCAGCTTTGTATCATTAGAACATCAGTAGTATATCGGAAAACTGTAAACTGTTTTGAAGTCTGTCATTTAATTTGACAGTTATTGAGTGTTAAAGTGTGGACCAGTGACATCACTGGTCCACACTAACTCAAATTAATAACTCATTAACTCAAATCAACTCTCAATAACTGTCAAACATTCTGTCATTCATCTAGTTTGACAGTTATTGAGAGTTGATTTGAGTTATTAATTTGAGTTAGTGTGGACCAGTGATGTCACTGGTCCACACTTTAACACTCAATAACTGTCAAATTAAATGAGACTTCAAAACAGTTTACTGATATAATCAATCAACTTTTATTATCAGACACAAGGTCCATAGAAAAACACATACATGAACAACACTTTAGAAAAAAAAACACACAAGAAAGAATTAAGATCTATAATAGAATGCACCTATACCAATAGGACCACATTCGTGAGTTGTATCTCACAGCACTAAACACAGGGTTGGTTAGCAGTACTATGATGGCATTCTGGGACACATTTAGTCTGCCGATAAATTTATACATTAGGTTTCTAAGGAGGGCCTGAAAAGTGTAGACTCCTGCCTTACAAAACAGGTCACTTGCACTACTCCACCTAGGTTTTTTTCATCAAAATCCGCATACAATCGTTATATGCAACCTGAAGCTTATGTTGGTGGCTCGCTTTTTTGAAGCTCACCCACAGGGGGGGCAGTATAAATGGGGGTTCAGTAGGCTCTGAAAAGGTTCATCTTTACATCATCAGAGCCTGAATGAAATTTCCTGACCAGCATGTTAGCCTGCCCATATAGCACACGCCGCTGTCTATACATGTCCTCATCATCAGACATTTGGTCAGTGATGAAGTGACCCAGATATTTTGTTTTATCACAAACAGACAGAACATTATCTGACAAATAAAGGCAGGAAAAGTGAGGTCCATGCATGGACAGTACAATATATGGACCAACTGAGCTATATGTTTTTGACACGGCAAAATGAAGCTCACTTCCCGATATTGTTTGATTTCGTTTGATTGGATGAATGGATTTTCCTGTTGCATTGTGGGAAATCTGTTCAAACCTGGAGCCGGGAAAACAGGAAAGGGCGTGAGCGTGGACGGGACTCGGGGGAGGGTTTCCTCCGCCACGGCATCCATCTTGTTCATGTTATTTTCCCTGCTAGCCGTTAGCTTGGCTAACAAATGTTGCTAACGTTAGTTGCTATTGCTAGCCTTGCTCCATTGCTGTCACAGTGAATACAATAGCCCGAAGAAAAACCAGAGTATTATTTCCTCCAGACCTCGCGCGGCGTCACCAGCCTGCCGCTTGCATCTTCCACAAAATCGAGGTAATCTTATTTTCTAACGTAACGCTAATTGCATAGCATGACATTAACGCTAGCTACATGTCCATTTGTCATTACAGGAGGACGTTAGACTAGAGTAGCATAAGTTAACGTTATACAACGTTAAACAGTATTGCATGCTGCACAGATTCGGACGTAGACAGAAAACAAACGCAGTTCTGTTTACCTAGGTTACCTCTTTGAGATGAGGCAGACTCAAAGCATACTCATATGATCTACCAGATATAGCGTTATATATCTAGCTAACGTTAGATGAGGGGGAACAAGCTGGGGGTTCAACTCCTCTGGATAGTTTATCCACCTCTGCATTTACAGTATTTACCAATCGCACGTAGTGTTGGGTAAGCAAACGTTAACGTTATACAGTGATTAACAGTGTCTAATTCGTTTCTTCCAGGGGTAGCTGCTGTCCAGTACCAGATGGGACACACAACAGAGGATCATGATTTGTGAAGATCAAAGCTATAATATTCTGTTCTCCTGAGATTAACGCTAAACTATACACGTTACTGCTGATCAGTTGTTTCAACATAGGAAATTGCAATAACATAGGAAATTGCAATAACACACAAGCCAAATGCTGACATGAGAGATTTGCTTTGAACAATTGTAGCTAGTATCTGCCAGTGACCGGAGAATATTGTTATATTTGCTTGTTTTAATGCTTTTGTCAATAAACATTGTCAACAAAGATAGCCTTGTTGTATATTATCATGTATAAGATTGTTGATGTCGAGTGAACACAAACCGAAGATTGGACCAGAGGACAGGACGACGGAGAAACTTAACCGACCAGCAGTCTGAGTGCTTCAATCAACGAATGCTTTATATTTATTGAAATGAAATATGGTGATATCTGGTGGTCTGAAATTACTCTCTCTAGCTAGGCTAACTGGCTCATATTATGTCATATTATTGTAACGTCTGAATCAGCGTTTCATAACAGCCTTACGTTTATAGCCTGGATGACGTTAGCTAATGCTACCCATCCTTCCATTGGTGTTAGACGTTATATTTTTAACTGAGCTTTGCGGAATTACCTCAACACAATTGTGTATCAGCTTTAAATGTCCAATATATACAGCGTTACACAAACGACCAGCAGCATTCAAATGTGCAAAAACGTTATATTTATTGAAATGTGGTGATCATGTCACAAGTCACATTACATAACAACTGGCTCATATTATGTCATATTATTGTAACGTCTGAATCAGCGTTTCATAACAGCCTTACGTTTATAGCCTGGATGACGTTAGCTAATGCTACCCATCCTTCCATTGGTGTTACACGTTATATTTTTAACTGAGCTTTGCGGAATTACCTCAACACAATTGTGTATCAGCTTTAAATGTCCAATATATACAGCGTTACACAAACGACCAGCAGCATTCAAATGTGCAAAAACGTTATATTTATTGAAATGTGGTGATCATGTCACAAGTCACATTACATAACGATATAGCGTTAGGTGTTCTTTTGATCAACAGATTTCGGGGGCTCTATACTGTTGCTACGTTGCTAGCTAGCTAGCCGCAGATCAGCTCTGAAGCCCCAACTTCAGAGCTGCCCGTCCACTAAAACCCGATTTTGATATAGCGTTTTAGGTGTTCTTTTGATCAACATACCTCATCACGGGGATCTATACTGTTACGTGTGTCTACTAACATCATTAAAATATCATAAGGGTAACGCTGTTTCTGTTATTTTACTTTTAATATCTGGCTACGTTGCTAGCTAGCTAGCTAGCCTGCCTTGGCAACTGGTTGGAATCATCTGGTTTCCTGTGGCTGGTGTAAATCAAAGAAAATCCCGCCCCCAAAGTTATAATTTTTATCGGCTCTTTTACTCGAAATGGGACCATAATTTAGAAAACGGAGCCCAGGAGAGCATGAAAAAGACTTGAAATTGTTTATTCAGACCATAAGCTCATTCGGAAAATGTTTATTTAAGACACAGAACGAGAGAGAAGTCGGCTCATTTTTACATTGGAGCCAATGTACGTGTCGTCACTTCCGGACCTGACGTGCGCCCCCCTGCGGACTTTTCGAATTAATGGAATTCCAGAACTGGCTTCATACATTCCCTAGTTCACTTGCCCACTGGGTCCATGTCTCCCATTGTTCTACAGATCATGACAACACTCTTTTTAGCATTGTATTTAACGTCAAATTTGACACCATAAGCAGAACATATATTCAATAACTGTTGGAACCCAGCACTGCTGGGGGGAAAGATTGCCAGATCGTCCACATACATAAGATGGTTAACCAGGGTGTCACCAATCATACACCCAGTCCTACACAGTCTTAGCTGGACAGATAATTCATCCATGTACAAATTAAAGAGAGCAGGGGAGAGTAACCCCCCCTGCTGGACCCCATTACCAACACCAAAGGGGGTGGAGACTCTATTTCCCCACTTCACCTGCATGCTCTGATTGTCATACCAGTAAGACAATATATGTATTATACTGCCAGGCACACCCCTTTCACTCAGTTTTAAGAACAGTTTCTGATGATTGACTCGATCAAAAGCCTTGGAGGCATCAATAAAACCAATTAACACAGAAGAATTCTGCCTTCTATACAGTTCAACAGTTTCTTTCAGGGTGTATATACACAGATCAGTACTAAGCTTAGCCTTGAAGCCAAACTGATTGTCTGTAGTAGAGATAAAAAGGCTCAACCGATCAAGTAAAATTATTTCCAGTACTTTGGAAAGCACACTGGCTAGTAGGGGTGGGAGAAAAAATCGATTCACTTAAGTATCGCGATTTTTAATGTCACGATTTTTTGGATCGATATTTTATTCAAGAATCGATAATCGCAAAAGCAAAAAAAAAAAAAAAAAAAAAAAAATTTTTTTTTTTTTTTTTTTTTGGTGCTGCAGTCAGGCCACTCACTGAACAGCAGGTCAGGTGCCGCCTACTGGTTTACTAGTGGTTGTATTACTTTATTAGTTAGTCTGAAGTAATAATTACACTTCAGGGTTAAAGTGGGTGCATCTCATTGTAAAATTGGACTTGGCCCAAATTAGGCTTCAAACGGCCCAAATTGGGCTTCAAACGACCGACATTGAGCTTCAAACGGCCCAAATTTCACGCGCGTCGGCCCATATCGGCCTGGCCTGCTTGGTATCTAATGCCCAGCCTGAATTATGATCCCAGTCCGCCCCTGTTTTTAACTATATCGCCCAGCCCTACTCATGATATACAGTCTCTAGTGTATGATTCAACTTTTCCCATGTTCTAATCTAGTGTAAAAAAGCAAACAAACTGAAAAAAGAAAAGAAAAAAAGAAACAAAAATCGCAATAAATCGTAATATCGAATCGCAATAATCGTAGAATCGCAATACTTAAGAATCGCAATATAAATCGAATCGGCACCCAAGTATCGTGATAGTATCGAATCGGGAGATAAGTGAATCGGCACAGCCCTACTGGCTAGTGCAATGGGCCTATAGTTATCAAGGCTCCCAACCTCACCTGCTTTGTCCTTGATAACAGGCACAAGAGTAACAGACAACAGGGAATCTGGCAATCGGCCATGAGACCTAAGGCCCGTGAAACAAATGGCAAGCAGAGCTGCAACCTTAGGGCTAGCTAGTTTAAGGTGCTCCGCAGTGATTTGATCTACGCCACTGGCTTTGTTCTCAGCTAGCTGTGTAATAGCTTGGTAGACATCCTTTGCTGTACAGGACCCCGCATCACCACCCAGCGAGCATTTTTCGGTTGAAAAGACGTTTAAAAAACGTTTAGGGTCAACGTTGAAAAAACGTGCAAGGAAGGTTTGAAAGTGAAAGTTTTTTCACCCACTATTTGCAGACGTTTATTGAACGTTCAGATTTAGACCATATTTCACCAGGATCTTAAAGTAAAAGTTCAGCAGCGCACACGAGATTCGAACCCCGCTTTCCCACATTCAAGCCAGTCCGAGCGCGCTGAGCTATACATTTTCTTATACTCTATAGAGAGCTGGGCACATATATACTCTATCTCGCACACAACTTGTAGACTACATGATTGTCCACGATCGGGAGTTAAGTTATTTTATGTGATGTGTACCAGACTATTATATTAATGTAACAGACTAAAATTATGTTGTGTGTGTGTGTTGTCTATAGGCTGTAGCCTATGGCTTCAGAGGTTACTTCATTTAACACCAGAGACTGAGGAGGTACACAGAGCCTCGTACAGTCTGTTACAATAACATAGTGCCCAGAGCACCTCGTTCCGCACTTGGTGCAGACCGGTGCAGACTTGCTTTGGTCGTCAGTCACGGTTAGTATAGCTAGCAAGTAAGTACTTGCGCATGCACGTTGCGGCAGGAACTGAATTCATTATTTTATAGTATTGCGCTAAACTATTAACCATAGTTGTGTCCTGGAAGCTTTTTGCTGGCACCACATAGCCTATATAGTCCCATATTTATGATATTTCATGTGACATAAAATGCGTTGAAATGTAGTTTTCGTATAGACCAGATTTCAACTCTCAGTTACACAATAAAATGGACAAATGCCAATCCACACACTATCAATATTGCCTCTATTCCAAGCTACAACAAATGTTTAACAATATGATGAACCAAATTGTGTTTTTTTACACGTTGACGTTGTAACCGCATTTTAGCCGGTTGAAAAGAGGGTGAAATTAGGTCTTAGACGTTCAAACCCAATATCACCCAGATTTAAACTAAAAATCAACGTTGAAAAAACGTTTTGTGCTCGCTGGGCATTAGCAATGTTGCCCACATTGTAAGGAGGGGGAGCGGTCAAGTTGGCCACCACAGGACCCTTCTTGCGAGGTTCATAGTAGCGCCTGACCACAGAGCCTTCAGGCCAAAGATCAGGCTTGTACATCTCAGAGACATCATTGCACTCTGCACTTACTTTAAAGGAGCTGTATCGGTTGCTCACAGTTAGCAACGCGGCCAAGTTTGTCCCCAATATACTTAGCCAGCAGCTCTGCTTCAAGGTCAGGGGAGAACCTTGTGGCAAAGACCCGCCTCGTCTTGACCACTCCAATGTCTCCCTGATGCCTCTCCCGATAGCCCACAAGCAGAACCAGCTGAGCGAGGCGGCATGCAGCGTGTCGGTGGACCGGCTGGAGCTAAGCTCTCCCAGCCCCCACGCCTTTTAAACCTAACCTCCCAAAAGCTGGTGTCGGCGCACCATAACCGATGACAACTGTAACATTTGACAGGCAATACATTCTCGGTGACAGCGCACCTGTTGACAGCACACAGATTAAAACATAATCAACAGCAGCACATAGACAACGTTATGTGATCAGACGGGCGCTCGTCCTCCTCCACCTCTCTCAGTCTGTGTCACTGGGTGGAGGTGCTGCTAGCCGCGGCCAACACTGGCTCATGCTAACGTTAGCACGCATGCTAACTTGCTAGTTTAATTGGCTAGCAGTAGCTAACAGTCGGCGTTAACCAACTATCTTGTCGTCATATCGGCCTATTTGCCTTCGTTAACGTTGTATTCACTCTAGCTAGCTGTAGTTAGCATTAACGCTAGTTAGCCTACTTCTTGTGTCACGTAGCCAACATTCGTCGGCCCTACATTTTGACATGTTTGCATTGTATAAACGTATCATTAAGCTTGATTTCCGTCGAGTTAACACAATGTACTGATAAATAGCTTACCTGCACTGCGTTTTCTCATGCTGCGGCATCTCTCCTGCGTTTCTCGACTCTCTGTAGCTAGTCCTTCTTCCGTCTTCTTCTGCTTCTTCTCTCGACTGCGCAGCAGCACTCTCTCTCTCTCAGGTCAGGTCAACACTCTATGCAAATGAGCCGTTGCAGGCAGCATGCATCATCCAATCACTGCGCCCCATGGAATAATCGTTTGTTTTTTAAATATTGTTAGCATAAACCTCAGTACCGTAACTCCTATACCGTTTGTGCTATTGGAGAAATCTCGACAGTTCTAGAAAGAGAAGAAGCTGCGCTTTCTCCCCATATACATGACATTACGGTAATCCATTGGAACCACGTCGTCAGCAGGGCGACAAACAAACAGGGAAGTGAATCATAATCAGAAAGACTTTAATGATCCCCGGGGGGAAATTGGGACAAGTTGCAGTTGCTCGCACTCAGGCATGAAATATCCACATAACACAACATAGCATAACACAGTATCACACAGTATCTCCTAAACGTAAACAAAAACTTTCAACTTTACTCAAATAATACTTCTCAATATCATGAACTAGCAGGACTAATAACAATATGTATATGTAGCCTATAATACAGAGGTGGATATAGGCTATCCAAGGTGCGCATTTACGCATGCACTTTCCCTCTGCAGCTCTGAATTTACTTGGGGGTAACCGTAACCCCCACTATATTCTTGTGTGCAACATTACCTTTCTTATGATATGCAGTAATTATTTTCATTTCATCTAAAAGTTGTGAACGTTTTTTTATGACATCACTGATCAGTGGGACAAAAATAGCTGGTGTATTTTACTAGGGATGATTGATTTATGATGATGTCACAGTGGGATTTAGGACATCACAGATGATGTCACAGTGGGATTTATGACTTCACAGTGGGACAGAGAAACAGAGCCCCAGCCCCCATCACTGATCAGTGGGACAAAAATAGCTGGTGTGGGTAGGTGGATGTCATGCAGTCAATTACATTTATATTTTATCTTATCTTATGTCTATATTTTTAGGGTGCCTTGACTGCCTTCTGCTGACCAGGAGCCAGCCGATGAAGAACCAGGCCCTTCCTGGAAGTGTGACGTGTGCACTGTGGACCTGTGTCTGCGGCCAGACAGGAACTGTTTCAAGGAATACCACCAAGGAAAAGGCCAGAACACGTCTGGAAACACAGACTTTGTTGGACATTGTAAATAGTTTGTATAGTTCCAATTTTCAGTTTCCAAAAAAAAAAGTTTCAATTTCAGTGTACATGTACATGTGTACCTGTAAATGTGAAATCAGTTTGTGCAAAAGGCACAAAAGGGATTTTCCCTGATGAGGAAAAATAAGCAGAATAACCTCTTTCCAGAAGCCCCGGGGGCACAAACTTTACTGACAGTTGGATAACAAGTTCATTTTCAAATTCAAATTGTGTAAATGTTTACATCTGTGGAATTATATTAGAATTATATGGCTTTCTATACTAAAAACCTCTCAAATCAATCTTCATTTTTTGTTTCTCTTCCATTTAAACTGTTATTACACACTCAAGACATACTGTGAAATGTAAATAACTCCAGATAATGAAAGTTGAACTGATTCTGAAAATTGCATTATTAGATCTCATAGGTGTTTGTAGCTGCTATAGGTAAACATTACTGTTTGTAATGTGTCAATGCAGTGCATTGCAGAGGTAGCGCTACTCTCAACATCATTCAGTTCACTGGCCTTCCATGCCTTTAGTCCTGTCTCAAAATTTGATGCATGTTTTTTCTTCTGACATTTTTGACATGTTGAATTTTAGTTGGTTATATTTGTTCACCATATAGAGAGGCAAAGTGACCGCCTACTTCCTGCTTCAGCACTGTACCAGAGATTTTCATCCGCCATTTATTTTACCATACACATTTCGTAAAATGCTTATAAAAATCGTTTTACTGGTTCAAACCAAACAGAGAGCAGGTTTAAATAGGTTTAAATAAAAATGCTGCAGCTGCAAACTTACTGTTTAAACTTGAATTATAATTGTTGTTTTTCTTTGTTCTTTGATGTGAATTTATGGCTTTTTGGCACCTATATGTAACCTTTTAAGGTTGAGATAATTGTATTATCATTATATGGTCCAAATATTTCAGTAAAGCACTTGAAACACTTGAAATATTCTTGCTTGGGTGGTATCATTCTACTTGAAATGATGGTAAAATGTATTATTTTTAGTAAAATAACATGTCAAATTTCGGCCGGGCATCTGCACCCCTTCCTATCTAGGATGCATCCCTAGTCATCTTGTTCTGGAACCGGCCCTGAGCCTACATGTGTGTAATTGCAAGACAATCCAGTAACAGAACCCAGCTGCATGATGCTGCCCCCTGTGTTGAAAAAGAGATGCTATCCAAAATGGCTGCCACCCTGAGGCGCTTGGCATGCAATGATGCTGTCAAATCAAATAGGCTACATTAACTGTGACCTCATACTGTAGTGATGCCATACTGTTGTAGTGATGTCATACTTTGTAGGCTACTGAGTCTTATCTCTTTTTTTTTTACATTTTTTAATGAGAATGCAAATACAGTTACATTATTACGTCAGACACCATCTCTTTTCTATAAGGAACAAAAGAGCAACATCAACACCATGTGACGGATAGGGGGACAAAAACAAAACAACACAACAATAACAACAACTGAAAAACACACAAAAAAACACGTCAGTGTACGATATATGGATTGATCGATACAACAATACTAGTAATAGCAGTAATAATAACAGAGAAAATAATAATAAAGAAATATTGTTACATAAAGCCCCCAGCCCTCACCCCACCCACCCCAAACCACCCCCCCAAAAAACGTGGATCCAACGATATGACAGAAAATTAAAAAATAAAGTAGTGTTCAACATTATTTTGTAGTGCCGGAGGAGGGAGGACAGAGGCAGGATCCTGATTTACTTCACTTTAATCTCCAAAGCAAATCGGTGCAGCCATTTCTCTTGTAGCATTTCATACAACTCATTCATTTCCTGTGTAACACCAACATATAGCCGGCCACAAACCAAGTCAAGTCAAATAGATCTACCGTACTTGATCCTTTGTGATATATCTAATCCTCTCCACTTCAAGGGTTCTGACAAGATCAGCAGGCCACATGTTCACGTTAGGACTGTCCTTACCCTTCATAACATCAGTAAACATGTCTTTGCAGACATGAGGCAATATTAACAAATCGTCTGTGAGCTGATGAGAGATTATTTAAGGTCTCAGATATATTAAAAATAATAGTTTGAGAGTCAGGCTCAATTGTTGAGTCAAGAACTTGAGAAATAATATTGAAAACGTTATACCAATATGTTTTAATCTAGGACAATGTATGTAGCTGTGTGCAAGAGTGGCATTATCATCTTGACACTTATCACATATAGGAGAAACTGAGGGGAACCATTTATTGAGCTTTTCTTTGGAAAAGTGCAATCTATGTACTATTTTGAATTGCATAAGGCAATGTCTAGAATTGATGGAGCATCCATGAATTTGGCTTAGGTATACTGAGTCTTATCTGATGACAACAGTCTTTTTAGATGGAGGCTAAATGTTAGCAGCTCAGTAGCTGTGACTGTTTCCATACTGGGGAGTTACTGGATCATTTAGCAGCAGTCGGCTGCTGTCTCATGTTCCAGTTTGTGTTGACAGAGTTCATTAAAGGAAAAGTTCACTCAAAAATGAACATTGTGTCATCATCTCCTCCCCCTCATGCCAGTTGAAACACAGGTGAAGTTTGTCCATATATAACACACAGGGAGGTTGACAGCACAGAACCAGTCCCCATTGACTTCAGCTGTAGTCATGTGACATCCTCATCATCAATGTTGTATAAATGTTAATTAAAAAATATGTTTATTGAGTTTACATTAGAGGACTCAGCCCCAGCAGTGTGACAGTGCCCCCTCTGGACAGATTATGTATCTCCCTCTGAACTGATGAGGATGTCATGTGACTTGATGTTGGTCTCTAAATATTAAGCTGATAAATCATCATTATGATCTGTGCCTCTGCTCTCTGATTTTTATTCTCACTCTGGTTGCACAGGTACACTTGTGTGAAAGTCTTAGGCCAGCAGGGGGCTCCACAGGACATCACATAAGGAAAAGCAGCATGTGATGAACAGCATAAGAGAGCAGAAACACAGGCGTCATAATAATAATATATATTTGAAAAGAAAAAAGCAACATAGAAGAATATTAGCAATGTTTCTGTTTTCATCGAGGTATCACAAGGTTCATTTGGTCTTATTTAATAGACCCACTATACTGAAATATAACAAATACATGTGCATGCATAATATTCTTTGAATGCATGAATCATCCTTTGGTTATGATCCACAAATCCACAAATAAATAAACAACTCTTATGTTTTCAGAAACATTTCATTTATTAATCAAACCCTATTTCATACAAGTGATGGTATCACAAGCATTGTATAGCATGTATCAGCAGGTTTCACAAAGCCACAGTTTAAGTCTAGTGGCTAGCTACTAGATTTATCTCCTCTCTATCTGTTGTCTGTCCCCTTCGCCCTCTCCAACTGCTCTCTCGCTCTCTTTTCACACTTCCAAAGGAACAATCAACAACGTAAATAAACATTTTACTTTGAAATTGGTTTTATTTGACGAATGTCCGGTTTCGGAGTTCCTGTCTGCCCCGATCTGATCTGTTCAGCTTGACAGAGTCGCTCACGGGCAAAGAGGGTCCGTGGACAAAAATAGAAATCTAGGCTATCCTGTGCGCCCTGAGCGTCCGAGGAGCTGCGCGCAATTCGGTGTGGACTGACAGATCTGTTAACATGGTGTCCTAATGAAAGGTCGCGCCGCGCAGCAGGAGACGCTTGCGGTGTGTTTTCAGGCTCCCCTCCCCCAACCAATCCCAGGTACTTTCCAGGGCTGCGCGTACTGTCTCTTTCTACCCCCGACATGCGCATCTGTCGTTGCGCCTGCGCGAAGTGGGCGTGACTAAGAATGAGCGTTTGGTTCAAATAAAAAACGCTAGACAGCTCATTTAGGATTTCATTTTCATGAGAACCAGACGCGTAGCTAACTGAAACAGCTCACCTACATTTTGCGTGCCTGCATTATTGTTGTGTATCAACGTGATTTGGACCATGGAGCAGCAGGTAAGAGACAAGTTTTATTTGTTTTTCTCACTTTATTTTGTCAAGTATTTCTCAAAGACTGAACAGGTGTTCGTCTTGGATAACACTGGGAATCTGTATGACAAGCTAACTTGGCTACCCCTCATATCAGTGGGTTAGTTACTGCTGAACGCTGGACAAGACAGACTTTTGCAGCTGAAAGCACGACGGACATTTAACTGAAAAGCTAACGGCGGCAGACTGGTGGCTAGCTAGGACTTAAACATGAGCAGTAGTGGTGGTGTATTTAGCAACAATAACGTTCTCGAAACGTTAAGCTTGTTGTGTCGACTACCCAGAGAAGTACGTTAATGTCGGCTCGCCTGTGTGTGTGTGTGTGTGGGGGGGGGGGGGGAATCTATGATCACCCTACCGGAAGTGCTCGGCTCGGGGTCCACAACGGGGCCTAAGCCTTACCCTGATTCATATTTTTAATGTCTATCATGTCTGAAAACATCAGTAGCTTAGCGTTAGCTTGTTAGGTCTCAAGGTGTGTTTAGCAGGAAGTAAAGCAGGTGTAATCAATCAATAACATTGTTGATGAGGGCCTTGGCACTGGAACATGGAACCATAATTAATGCAGGTTACACCTGCTTTACTTACTCAATTTCAGATGGAGCATATGGACAGAAAGCAGCGACTTGCCATGCTTCTCCAGAAGCTTGACAAAATTAAAAAGTGTCTCAACGAAGGTAAGTGTTAACCCAATTTCCCTTGTCATTGTGAGATTAAAATTCACCGGTTTCCATTTGATAATGATTCTAACACCTCACATTATTGTTAGATACCGACAATTTTAACCAGGTCATCAGCTCAAACTCTCCCGAGAGTTGTCAGAGATATCTGATGGACCTGGAGAAGAAAGGGGACCCTCACCTGGATCGTAACCATCTCAGCAGGCTCATGGCATTGTATAGCAGAGTGTTCTCCAATATGCCAGTGGGAAACCACGGTCAAAATGACAGCTATGCCAGGATGTTGGTCAGATATGCAGAGCTGAAAGCGTGAGTAGCTATAATGTTTAACCTACTCTTTGAAGACCTACTTTAACCTCTTTCAGCCTCTGATTGCATGCTGAAATAATCAACCAACATATGCTTATCAAATAACAGTTTGGTTTCACCTCTTTTTTGTTCTACTAGAATCCAAGATGTCAATGAGGCAAGAACCCACTTCAATATGGCGAGATCTCAGGGAAAGGATTTTGCATTTGTCCACATCTCTTATGCACAGTTTGAACATTCTCAAGGTAAAGAGAGATGTCATTTGTTGTTGAATATATCAAGTAATATATCAACTTATTCTCATGACTTGTGATATTATGTGAGATGTTTCAGTGAATGCTGTCTTTATCTTCCCAGGCAACCCAAACAGAGCAATCTTCATTTTGCAGAGTGCGATTACACTGGACGCCAAACCGAAAGCACTGCTGGAGGCTGCCTTACGAAGGCTGAAGACAGGAAAATCACAACGTGTCTGTTGTGAGGAACAGACAAGTGCCTCAGTGCCTCGCCCCTGGGAGGACGAGCCAATGGTGCCGTTGGACTTCCTCCCGCTGAGTGTCTCCACCCCGGTCCTGGGGGCCTACAGCAGCATCTACTCGCAGCCCGCAGCCGCCTCGCCCTCGGCCCCTGGGCCCTTTTCCACCATCAACCTCTCACAGCCCGAAGATGACATCTCCACCACTAGGGGGCTCTCCTGCGCCTCTGACAAAGGTACATTATTTGTACAAAGGGTTTTCTCTCTTCACGTGTAGGCTTGTGTGTCTTGGAAGGCTAGAGTGGTGCATCAGAATATACCTTTAACAGATCAGGCCACCACTTTTTGAATGATCCACATCTCACACGGTCTCAATGTGACCAATGGCACATTTAGAAATTATGAACAAATGTTATCAACTGGGTGTTAGGCTAACGGTAGTGTAGGTGACTATATTTCTGTGTGTGTGGAAGGGAGTTGGTTCCGGGACGGCAGATCTTGGTGTGGAATGTGTTGTTGAAAGTGTTGTGAGCCCAATTAATTCATCTGTGATGGGAAGATTTCTGCTCTCTGAAAATGTCAGACTAGATCCTCTGTGTTGTGTGTCGCTTTCTCTGCAGATGTCCCCACCTCCAAAACAGCATTGATTCCCCAGATGTGGTCTCCAGAGACAGACAGAACCAGTTCTGGGCCCCAGTCAAGCCCTCTGGCTGTGAGTATACACGCACGCATGCACACTAGGGCTGCAACTAACGATTATTTTGATAATCGATTAAATCTGTCGATTATTTCTTCGATTAATCTGATAGAAACAAATAGAACGTAACTAACTAGCCGGTCAGCTAATGTAAACACAAGCCAGGGAGAAGTTGAAAATATAATAGCAGACTATGAATTGGTTCTCTCCTCGGCCGGCCTCTCATTTCATCCCACTCTTGGTTCCTCCTCTCTCTCCTCTCATGTTAGCAGCAGCAGCAGCAGCAGCAGCAGCAGCAGCCCGGCCTCATCAGGCGGCTGACAGGCACAGTAAAGAGCATGGTTACTTCCTGGCTGCAGGACTACTTCAAGAAGGAAGATGCTGCTGAAGGGGGAGGGGCTGTGCATGGGACAGAGCAGGAGGAGGGACCTCTCATTGACGGACGGGACCCCCCAGAGCCCAGCACCAGTAACACTGCAGGTGAGGGATCCAATCAGTCCCTTGAGCTATCACATATATAAAGAAGCCATGGAAATGTAGATCCCCTGTGTATTTGCTCATGCCCACCTTTGGTTTCTCTTCCTCACAGAGCCCTCTGTGATGTCTGGACCCCCGCTGAGCCACGCCCACCTCCACTCCCCCCCATTGGATAGCTCCCCCCTGCCGGTCCTGGGGGCCTCCATCAGCCTCTTCTCACAGCCCTCCACGTCCTCGGCCCCTGCGCCCTTTTCCACGGGTTTGGTCAAGGAGATCAAGGACAACCTCCCGCAGCACGACGATGACAACGTCTCGACTGACAGCGGCGTTTCTTCTCGCCCCTCTGACAAAGGTACAGCACAGTTGCCTAGTGGTCTGAGTGTCCGCCCTGAGACTGGGAGGTCGTGAGTTCGATCCCTGGCCGAGTCATACCAAAGACTATAAAAATGGGACCCATTTGCCTCCCTGCTTGGCACTCAGCATCAAAGGGTTGGAATTGGGGGGTTAGATCACCATGTGATTCCCGAGCACGGCGCTGCTGCTGCTCACCGCAGGGTGGGGTAAATCTCCCGTTCTATCCATTCAGCAAAGTTAGAATTTAGCTGCTAGCCCAGCCCAGGCAGACACGATCAGGGATTTAACCACTGCAGTAAACACACATCTGAACAGACGTCTTGTGTTCTGCTCTAGAACCCCCAAACCTGTAGTTTAGAGCCGCAGCACCTTCCTTTGGTGAGTCAGCCCATTGAGATATATGGGCGGTTTTACCCCACTCGCGCGCCAGGCGCCAGCCATATAACATTTTGTGGGCGTTCCCACACATGCCACACATGATGACTGTCTCTAATGGAGGGTAAATGAATGAGAAAATGTTATCAACTGGCTGTTGGGTTAATTATACGTAGTGTAGTTGACTATATTTCTGTTCAGTGAGAGCGGGTGTGGAAGGGGGTTGGTTCCGGGACGCCAGAACTTGGTGTTGAACGTGTTGTTGAGTGTTGTGAGCCTATTTAATGCATCTGTGACGGGGAAGATTTCTGATCTCTGAAAATGTCAGACTAGATCCTCTGTGTTGTGTGTCGTTTTCACCAAAGTGCATGTTTCTCTGCAGATGTCCCCATGATGCCCCTGCTGTCATCTGTAGAGACAGACAGAGCATGGAGCTCTGGAGAGACAGACAGAAGCAATTCTGGGCCCCGGCCTGCCCACGCCAGTCTGAAAAAGCCTGCTTTCAACCTGCCTGTCATTGGACTCTCCACCAATGTGAGTGTTTAATTTCCCTGCCAGCCAAATAGTGAGTTTCCTCAGTGAGTAAAGGTTGTTTACAGAGAATGCATTTGAACCACAAACAAAGTTTTGCATTTATATTGATATTCATGTTTTTTAATTGATGACTACATGACTTAGATTTTCCCGGTTATATTTTGGATGCAAAAGTAGCTCATCTTTCAATTTATTTGCCTTTTTTTGGGCTGATCCGATACATGACACGCACGCACGCACTGTATTATACTTGAATACTGGGAGGATGTGTCCTTTATCTCACCCTGTTGTATCTTTGCTTTCGTCATGACACTATACACCTTATTTAGCCCCGCCCACTTGAGCCAGTTGTGTTATGACTTCCTGTTCAAAACAGCATCTGTTTGACCTGCTCACTAGTACTGTACTGTCACAGGAAGTGTCAACACAATAGGAAGTAACTGGCTGACCTCTGTGTTGGAACATAAGGTGAACACAAAATTACATGGAATAGAGCTCAGCAGTCATGTGACCTTTCTTGCCCCAGAAGTGAATTCATTTTCTCCAGAGACATTTAGAAAAATCCTTAGATAACGAAAGCCAACCAGTCTTCCAGAGAGAATCGTGAGCGACCATAAAACATTTCACTTTCAGCAAAAAATAAAAATAAAAGCAGGGGGGGGGGGGATTTTCTATCTTTTTTCCTGCATTTATTTTTTTGTTTTTGCTGAAAGTGAAATGTTTTATGCTCAGTCACCATTCTCTGGGAGACTGGTTGGCTTGGTCCAAGCCTTAAAACTTGTTATATATATAAAGATTTTTCTAAATGTCTATGGAAAAAATGAATGAGGAATTCACTTCTTGGGCAAGAAACCTCACATGACTGTTGAACTCTATAATTGTCACGATTTTGCGTCACCCCATCCGTGGCTGTACCCCATCTAGCCACAACCCAGGTATGGCTGACCGCGCGACACACAGCGTCCTGGGCCGGATTTGCCCTTGTTCCTCTACCAGTCCTTGGGGGCAAGCCAAAAATTGAATGTCAGACAGTGGTGCTGTAGGATCAAAGTCAATGTGACATATGAATATTGATTTGCTTGTTTGAGAGAGTGATTACATGACTGTCTGATTGATCTGTAGGCCCCAGTGAGGAGGCAGATGGAGGTCAAACCTGCTGATTCCCAGCTCTGTGGCATGAGCACCAGAGCCAGACGCATCCTTCAGTCCCTGGAGCGCACCTCACGCCCTGGAGAGCTGACCTACAGACCACTCGGAGCCAGACGCATCCTTCAGTCCCTGGAGCGCACCTCACGCCCTGGAGAGCTGACCTACAGACCACTCAATGCCCTGGAGCGCACGTCACGCCCTGGAGAGCTGACCTACAGACCACTCAACGCTGTGAAGACGAAGGTAAAGTTACAACATGGCAAAAGCATGATTAGTTTGTGTTTGAGAACCATTACAGATGTATTACTCTCAAGTAGGGCTGGGTATCGCCACTGACTTCCCGATATGATACGATTCCGATACACAAGGTCCCAAGTCCATACGATTTACGATACGATTCGATATCGATATTTTAGTTACAATACCAGTTTTGCTTTGATAATGGAAGAGATTCTCAAATAACTAATGCTGCAAATTGTACAAGGAACCCTCTAACCTGGTGCATTATTAAAAAATATTAATATTTACATTAAGAATTGACCATAAAGCAAGCAGTTACATCATGTAATTATTTTTTATTTAAACATGACCAACATAGTCATTTAACATCTTATCTCTCTTTACAGTCTTCTGTCTCTTTCTTTACAGTCTTCTGTGAGAAGACTTCCACTAGATTTCCACTATACAACAGAATCATTGAACAGCAGCATGTTGTAAACAGTGTTTTATAAAGTATAAATTCTTTGTAAATAAAATAAAATAAAATACAGCTCATGAACATTTCCAGTTCACAAACATTATAGTGCAAACAGATTTGAGGTCTGTACATCTGGCTCATGGTGCATGCACAATGCACATGTAGCCTACAGTATTTCTGTTTTTGTTTAAACTACAAACATAAATAAACGTCAACTTGAAACTATGTTTTAACTACCACACACAGCCTATAATATTATAGCCTATGTTTATTATTATTATTATTTTATTTTTTTTGTGTGTGTGTGTGTGTGTGTGTGTGTGTGTGTGTGTGTAAAATGCATTTTAAAATATCGATACTGGGATTTATGTATCGATACTTGTTCCTTCACATGAATATTGATTCAACATCGATATATCGTTTTTTTAACCCAGCCCTACTCTCAAGTCATTTTGATGTGTTGTACAAAGGCTGTGTTGAAGTTTCCCTGTTTATCGCTCTCTCCTCCAGGTGACATTAAACAGCTGTTTACTGCTCTCTCCTCCAGGTGACATTAAACAGCTGTTTACTGCTCTCTCCTCCAGGTGACATTAAACAGCTGTTTACTGCTCTCTCCTCCAGGTGACATTAAACGGCTGTTTACTGCTCTCTCCTCCAGGTGACATTAAACAGCTGTTTACTGCTCTCTCCTCCAGGTGACATTAAACAGCTGTTTACTGCTCTCTCCTCCAGGTGACATTAAACGGCTGTTTACTGCTCTCTCCTCCAGGTGACATTAAACGGCTGTTTATCGCTCTCTCCTCCAGGTGACATTAAACAGCTGTTTACCGCTCTCTCCTCCAGGTGACATTAAACAGCTGTTTACCGCTCTCTCCTCCAGGTGACATTAAACAGCTGTTTACCGCTCTCTCCTCCAGGTGACATTAAACAGCTGTTTACTGCTCTCTCCTCCAGGTGACATTAAACAGCTGTTTACTGCTCTCTCCTCCAGGTGACATTGAACAGCTGTTTACCGCTCTCTCCTCCAGGTGACATTAAACAGCTGTTTACCGCTCTCTCCTCCAGGTGACATTAAACAGCTGTTTACTGCTCTCTCCTCCAGGTGACATTAAACAGCTGTTTACCGCTCGCTCCTCCAGGTGACATTAAACAGCTGTTTACCGCTCTCTCCTCCAGGTGACATTAAACAGCTGTTTATCGCTCTCTCCTCCAGGTGACATTAAACAGCTGTTTACCGCTCTCTCCTCCAGGTGACATTAAACAGCTGTTTACCGCTCTCTCCTCCAGGTGACATTAAACAGCTGTTTACCGCTCTCTCCTCCAGGTGACATTAAACAGCTGTTTACTGCTCTCTCCTCCAGGTGACATTAAACAGCTGTTTACTGCTCTCTCCTCCAGGTGACATTAAACAGCTGTTTACTGCTCTCTCCTCCAGGTGACATTAAACAGCTGTTTACCGCTCTCTCCTCCAGGTGACATTAAACAGCTGTTTACCGCTCTCTCCTCCAGGTGACATTAAACAGCTGTTTACCGCTCTCTCCTCCAGGTGACATTAAACAGCTGTTTACTGCTCTCTCCTCCAGGTGACATTAAACAGCTGTTTACTGCTCTCTCCTCCAGGTGACATTAAACAGCTGTTTACTGCTCTCTCCTCCAGGTGACATTAAACAGCTGTTTACTGCTCTCTCCTCCAGGTGACATTAAACAGCTGTTTACCGCTCTCTCCTCCAGGTGACATTAAACAGCTGTTTACCGCTCTCTCCTCCAGGTGACATTAAACAGCTGTTTACCGCTCTCTCCTCCAGGTGACATTAAACAGCTGTTTACCGCTCTCTCCTCCAGGTGACATTAAACAGCTGTTTACCGCTCTCTCCTCCAGGTGACATTAAACAGCTGTTTACTGCTCTCTCCTCCAGGTGACATTAAACAGCTGTTTACCGCTCTCTCCTCCAGGTGACATTAAACAGCTGTTTACTGCTCTCTCCTCCAGGTGACATTAAACAGCTGTTTACTGCTCTCTCCTCCAGGTGACATTAAACAGCTGTTTACTGCTCTCTCCTCCAGGTGACATTAAACAGCTGTTTACTGCTCTCTCCTCCAGGTGACATTAAACAGCTGTTTACTGCTCTCTCCTCCAGGTGACATTAAACAGCTGTTTACTGCTCTCTCCTCCAGGTGACATTAAACAGCTGTTTACTGCTCTCTCCTCCAGGTGACATTAAGCAGCCCAGTGCTGGAGCCGGGAGATTCTGCCTTCTACCCTGGGAAGACGACATACGGCGGCCGTGCAGCGACGGCTGCAGGCAGAAGCACTCCCACTCGCCCTGGCACTCCTTTCCAGGTCAGGCCCCAACTGCCTCCATGCAGCACTTGCTTAACACACTAACATGGTAGAAAATCCACAAAGAAACTGTTCTCTAAAGCTGCGTTCACACCGACCTATTAAAGTTTGTCGCTGGCGTCGAGTTTACATACAAAGTCAATGCAAATGAGCGATTGAGCGTATATTCGCCTGGGAGAATAATCGCTGGGCGTCCGAGCGGCAGAGACAGAGCGACAGAGCGAAAATACGCTCGTCGCTCAAGATGAAATATTCCAACTCGAGCGAAAATACGCTGGCATCAGTCGTTCGCTGTTCAATGCTGATTGGCTGCCGTGTGAGAGCGAGTCAAGGATCACTCTGGCTTGGAACAAACCGCTGGTTTATTGTGTGGCAACAAACCGCATTGACAGGCTGACAGCTGACATGAAGTGAAGTCTGTACTACCGGTATGCAGCTCGCATTAGGAGCACGCTGATAGGCTTAGCTTGTAAACAATGACGGTGGCTCGTAGTGGACAAACAGCATGACATTGCGTAACGTTATATCCCCCACATGTCCGTCATTTCGTGTGCCTGTTGATGAGCGATTTAAACAGAGCGACAGAGCGATTCCAAAGGGTTGACTTGAGCGACAGAGCGAAAAATAAATATCTCGGTGTGAACGCTCCTTAAGTCCTTGATGAGACGAGAGCCATGCAGGCTCTGGAAATGGACACCTGCTCATCATCAGTTACAGTGAATTTTGTTGCGCTTCACAGGGTCATGAAATTCCCGGAAAAGTTGTGGAATTTGAAAAGCTGTTTTCCAGACCTGGGAAAGGTTTGGAATTAACAGTGTGTTCTGGAAAAGTTTTGGCTATTAAAAATATGTTCATAAAAATACCAAAATATCTAACAACTTTAAGCAAAATATGTTCTTTGTATTACTAATTTAAAATGTTCACGGGCTCGCAGACGCAGCTCGCCCACTACGCGGCCTCGCCCACTCAGCTTTGAGCAATTATGTGCCGCGACCGCGCCGACTTTTGCATAATTATATTAGTAAGATATAATTGATGTATATATTTTTTCTACCAACCCTTGGAGGGGAGCCAAGAAGTGAATGTCAGACAGTGCTGCTGTAGGATAGGACAGGAAGTCAATGTGATGTATGCATATTGATTTGGTTATTTGAGAGAGTGATTCATTGACTGATTGATCTGTAGGCCCCAGTGAGGAGGCAGATCCAGGTGACGAGCGACACAGCCAGACGCATCCGGCAGTTCCTGGACTGCATGGCAAGCCCTCTATCTGTGAGTGTACACACGCACGCACTCACTCACGCACTCACTCACTCACGCACTCACTCACTCACTCACGCACTCACTCACTCACTCACGCACTCACTCACGCACTCACTCACGCACTCACTCACGCACTCACTCACTCACTCACTCCCTCACACACACAACATTTAAACTGCAGTATGCCGTTGGTCACACTTTTACTTATTATGTACTTATTAATGTATGTATCTTCTCAGCGTACTGGAATGCAGACGCCTGTGGGAAGGTGTGGTGCCCTGAATGTGTTCACGGAGCTGCTGCAGGAGGAGAAGAGTCTGGCCTTCAACCCGGACCCTCAGGTGTTTGTGCCGATCGGGGGGCAGGTGTCCCCGGTGCTCCTGCCCTCTCTCTCCAGCTCGCCCACGCCCCTCTCGGCACAGTCCTGCCCGGGGCTCTTCGGCTATCCGAGCTCCAGCACGCCCGGTGACCTGAATGCTATTGAGGTAAAGTATGCTGTGTTGGATATAACTTGATGACGCATGAGATGAAGCCATTTGATATTATTTTGCTAAATGCATTTCTGTCGTAAACCGAGGTATGCTACTGATCAGTTTCCAAATGCAAGCATCAATTTAAAATGCATATTGTCCTTTCCTACAGAAAGATACTGAGGATTATGCACACACACACACACACACACACACACACACACACACACACACACACACACAACCTTTAAACTGCAGTATGCCTGTTTTGTTTGCCCATTTATTTATGTACTTATTTATGTATTTGTTTGTTTGTTTGTTTGTTTATTTTTAAGCCAAAGGAGGGAGAGATGCAGACATTGGCTGCAGAAGAAGCTTATGAGGATTATGGGATGAGCCTGAACAGCGACGACTCGTCTGATGAGGCGTCGGCACCGAAAAAGCCAATACCGGCATGGGCACAAGGTAAGACTGAACTATTGTACTGATGATACATGTGGGTTCAAGATTCAAGATTTTTTTATTGTCACTCCATGGTACAAGTATCACGTGTGAAATTCTTGTGCTGTGAACTCCGTTTACAACATAGTACAAATATAACAGGGCATATGAGTGCAAAAACAACAAGAGACACAACAAGGCAGTATAGTGATAAGTCAGAGACAGTGGCATATTCACTGCACATAGGTGCACATGTCGTGTGCATACATGTTGTGTTCAGTCTTCACAATGTCTCTGAGCTGCTGTCATCTTATGGATTATGAATCTTTCCTCTGATGATGCCCAAGTCTTTGTTTAAGCTGTCATTCCTCAAATGGACACTTGAGGCAGGACTCAGAAGTCCCCTTTGTTCCTGTTAAAATGCCCCACTTTGTAACAGTAATTCAACATCTTTATAGCCTGGACTGAAACATGGTTTTGGTCTATAAGCTCATTTCACCTTATCATACCTTTTAGAAAAGGGGGTGATTGACAGATCGCCTGTCCAGTGATCGCGCAGCTTGCCGATCACGGACCAATAGCAGGCGGAGCTGCGGCTCTGGGAAACTCCCATCTCACGTGAGGTGCGGAAGGACTCAACCCATTCCCTCCCACTCTGCTGACGAAAAATCAAGATGGTGACGGCCAACGTTTGAACTCCGCCAGGGAGAAGAAATTGAATGGGATCAGCTACGTTCATATTATTTACGTCTACGGTTTTACTGTGACACTTTCTTTGGCATCACAATTTAATTATCCACATTGTTAAGTTTTGCCAGATTTCTTTGGTATATCTCAGAGCTGCACTCATAGCCTACGCATAACCTTATCATTTCAAACTCTGTACATGTTCTGTACATAATGCTTACATTTTATGTGTTTTTCCTCCTCCAAGGTGATAAGCTGGAGGCCGCCATTAAATGGCAGTTCCATAATCCTCCTAATCTCCGCTCATATTTCGGTGTGGTGGAACCTCCCAATCTGGAGATTATCTTCGGGTGGCAGAAGCCAGGATTTATCACCCGCACCAGCTCTGCTCTTTGGGACTCCTCACCTTCCAGCACTGAGGTAAGGTTTTTAAGCAACATGCGTTGTGTTGAACTCGCCAACAGTATGTGTGACTCTGAGCCACATTCCCTCTGGAATTTGGTCAGTGCGCCCAATTGACCACGTGTAAAGTCACAGGCAACAGAACCTTCAAGACAGCTTTGCACTGAGCATTGCTTTTTAGCTGTAGACAAAATGTTGGGACATCGAGCAGCAACTTGAAATAGGAGTTAAATGCAGCACTAGAGAAATCTTTTATTCTCTGCTGTGCTGTTCTGCAAAAAAACATGCAACACCAGAATGAGTTTGTGTTTTAGAACCGTTGCAGATTCATGACTCTGAAGTCATTGACCCTGTTTGTTCCCTCTCTCCTCCAGTGTTCATGCAACAGCTCAGTGCTGAAAGCAGCTAAAGTCAGCCGCAGTGGCACGCGCCCTGGCACTCCTTATCAGCTGAGGCCCGGACTGACGAGGCGGAAGGAGATCCTGAACCAGCTCAGCTCCCCTGACAGCGGTGTTTCCTCCAATTCTGATAAAGGTACGGAGAAAGTATTCCTACAAATGCTTTCGTCTCTTCATGTGTCGGCTTGTGTCTTTTTTTTGTGTGTGTCTTTAAAGGAGAATTCTGTTGTTGTTTTTTACAACCTGGACCTTATTTCCAGCTTTAATTATGATTTTTTAACTCGCGCTGATAAGTTTGCTTTGACATCCATGCACTGAAACGATCATATGCTTTGAGTTTGGGGTGGCTGTAGCTCGTTCACTAATCGCTTTGGATAAAAGAGGTCGGTGGTTTGATTCCCGCCTCCTCCAGTCTGCATGTCAAAGTGTCCTTGGGCAAGATACTGAACCCCAAATTGCTCCTGATGGTGTGCCAGCACCCTGCGTGGCAGCCTGCCGCCATCAGTATGAATGGGTGAATGTACCTACTGATTGTAAAGCGCTTTGTCAGTGCTGTTTACCATGCTAGGCTACAGATTGACTAGCCTGAGCGCTCCAGTCCCCGGATGTGTCTCTGAACAGGGCGACTTGAGCACTCTGTAGCCTGGCATGGTAACCACTGCTGGTATTTATCTGATTAAGAGATTATGGACGATGCATTTGAATTCAATGGCCGCCCGTATTTATTTGAGCTGAAATAACGTCATATCATATGGATTACAAACTGAGGAGCTGCTATCTCTGTTTGATCTTAGTCTCATGTGCTGATCAGAGTTGGGATTAAAGGGTTGGATAGGCCGCGTATGCACCTAGCATTTTCACTTTTCAAATTGGGGCCCCCGCAGCATGGCTGCTCTGGAACATTGAGCCAGAATAGAGACACTGCAAAACGCGTCATCATTCAGAAGCCACGCCCAAGACGGGGGAAAACACAAGGAAGTACTGCCTGACGACTGCAGCTGGCAAAACAAACCGCGGCTAACCGGGGCTAACGGAGGAACTCTCGTCAGATAGAAATAGTTTTGTGGGGTTTTACAGGGATTTGGACAGTTTTCTTTTTAGATAATGTCAAAAGATTATTTCGGTACACTTCCTCCAACAGAGAGGGAAAGGTACATCGAGACAATGAACTCAGTTGGCCTGGAGCAGTGTCCCTTTTCATTGCCCAAGCGCTGGATAAACGATCCCACACAGCGGCCTGAAGTGAAATACTATGACTATGACTGTGCAGCCCACCACACAACAGCTTTTAGGCATGTTTAAATTAATGAAAATAACGCTGGTGTAACGTCAGACAGATGGCCTCAGACGCGCTGGCGTTCTCTTATGTCACGTAGTTGCACACAAAGATCGTATATACGGAAGATGAACACAACATCACTTCCTTGACAGCTAAATCCACATTTTCTTCTCGCCAATTCTCAATGGCTTCCTTGTTTTGCTCGGGAGTACAAAAAAACGTTTTAATTGGCGATTTCTTACATTTGTTGTGTGCGCAGCCCACCACACAACAGCTTTTAGCTATGTTTAATTCAAGGAAAATGACGCTGGTGAATGGGAGTGAACAGACCGATTTCCCCCGTGATGGGTGTGGCCTATTTCTTGCAGTGTGGCTGTGTCCCCTGCAGCATGGCTGCTCTGGAACATTGAGCCAGTATTGGCTGTGTCCTCCTCCTAACATGTTGGATGTTTGCTCCAGATAAGCAGGAGGAAAACGACCGGCTGTGGGAGCTACTGGCCAAGTGTACAGCAAAGCTGCAGGAGAGGACGAAGGAGTGCCAGGCACTGCGGGAGGAGAACAGCCGCCTGCAGGAGGCGCTACAGCTTCGCAGGTAAGCGTGCGCACGCACACGCACACACAGGCAAGATCATTAACAGGACAAGCTATTTTGTACCGCACACTCGCAAACAAGATACACACATACTATCATTACTGCCCAGTGTGTGTATGGGTGTATTCACACCTGTAGGTCGTTTGCTTTGTTCCGATTCAGGTACTTAATGATACAATTGTTGCATTTGTGCCTTGGTTCGTTTGTGTTCACACAGCCACAAATGAAACGGTCCAAATAGTATTGTCAAACTTCCTGGATTGGCCAGCAGAGACTCTGATAGGCTAATAGCCTCTCGGGATGGACAAAATAATCAGAGATTTTCCTATATGATTATAAAAATGTGTTTTGTTAGACCTACATTTTAGGCTATGTCGGGCGTCCGCCGTGCGAGGAGAGAGAGAGAGAGAGAGAAAGAAAGAAAGAGGGAGGGATCGGGAGAGAGAGAGAGGGAGAAAGTTCTTTATTTATTTATTAATGTATGCTATGTAGCCTATGTATTTATTTAGCCTATTTAGGCTATTGGGAATTTGGAGATAGAAGATCAAAGACCCTCGCAAATTCTGCTATTAGGCTACTATCACGGAGATGAGGATTAGCCGAGATAGGCTATATGAACACCTGTCCTGTCAGGAATAAAATATTAATAAATAATTTAATAACAATGGACATTTCGAGGAAGACATGCAATCAGTCTGATTGTCTGATTGAACCAGACAATCTTATCACAAAGAAGGCTGGCTCTCTGATTACCACGATTTGTTTTCATTTATTGAATGGAGACGAGAGAGCGAGAGAGAGGGAGAGAGAGGGTGGTGTGCTGCGCAGCACACCGCACGCAAAATCCGTAGAGATTCAACACATTAACGTTGCTTCCCATGGTCCGAGGTAAGTTGATTGAGTTCAAACTGCTGATGTGATGATCCAAAAATCCCCCAAAGTTTATCGATGCAAGTCACAAGTTGCCAAAACAGGATCTGAAAGATGTTGTTTTTAAACGATAAAAATGTTCGTTCTTCAGGCCATTACGCACAGCGCAGCCGACTACGGCAGCTGGTTTACCCAAAAATGCGCACCGTTTACTGCTGTTGTGGCGGATCGAGGTCGGCTCACGTTCTCACCACAAACGAACCGCACCAGAGTTCGTTTGGAAGCGGACCGAGACCACCCTTTCTTGGCGATCTCGGTCCGCTTGTTTTGTCCCGCATCCGAGTGCGATTGCTGTGTTCACACTCCCCCAAACGAACCGCACCAAGGGGGAAAATGCTCTCCGTTTCGGAACAACTGCTCCAAACGAGATAGGTGTGAATACACCCTATCTCCCCATGCAACTTGACACTACACAAGGCAACCAATTAGCATTCACAACACTCATTACAATGAAGCATCATTCTATACTGTTACTAGAACTTAGTAACATGAGAATACAGACTAGAGCACACACACGCACCCGCCATAATAATGCTGAATCCTTTACAGATGACCCCTGACCCCCGAAGGCTGACACAAGACCCCTGGAGTCTAGTTCACTGACATATTATCACTTTCCTACACGTGTGTGTGTGTGTGTGTGTGTGTGTGTGTGTGTGTGTGTGTGTGTGTGTGTGTGTGTGTGTGTGTGTGTGTGTGTGTGTGTGTGTGTGTGTGTGTGTGTGTGTGTGTGTGTGTGTGTGTGTGTGTGTGTGTGTGTGTGCGTGGGGGTGTGTGTGTGTGCGTGCAGGCATCTGAAAACTGACAGCTTTTTGACCTTCTCCCTCGTCTCTCTCCCACAGCTCCACAAATGGACCCAGAGCACTGAGAAGCAGCAAGCACACAGCAATGAGCCCAAGACCAAGAAGGCGAGTGGGCTCAGGCCATGCGTCCCCTCCCCTGTGAAAGAGAAACCTCAGTCCTCACAGCTTTATCAAAGCCAAACTGAGGAGACCAGAGAGGCAGAGCCTCTAGCCAGCTGCTCAACTGAACAGATGAAAACAGAAGCTGATGAAGAGGACTGTGGAGTATCAGAACCAGCCAGGAACTTATATCTTATATATCCAGCTAGTAATTCACAACCAACTAGTCATGACTAGACTTCAGACTCTTCTGAGACTGAAGACAATGATGACGAATGGATGGAAACTAGTGAACCAGAAACATGTTTATACTTATTATTATTTATAGGTATTGGGAAGAAACCGTTCAGCTGCTCAGTTTGTGATAAGACAGCACACTTGAAGACACATGATAGTCCACACAGGTGAGAAACAATGTAATTGCTCAGTCTGTGGTAAAGGTTTTGTTCAAAAAGGAAACTTGAAGAGACACATGATAGTCCACACAGGTGAGAAACAATTTAATTGCTCAGTCTGTGGTAAAGGTTTTGGTCGCAAAGCACACTTGAAGATGCACTTGATAGTCCCCACAGGAGATAAAAAATGTAATTTCTCAGTCTGTGGTAAAGGTTTTGGTCAAAAAGAATCCTTGAAGAGACACATGATAATCCACACAGGAGATACACATGAATGTAATTGCTCCGTCTGTGGTAAAGGTTTTGCTTGTAAAGAAAGCTTGAAGACACACTTGATAGTCCACACAGGAGATTAAAAAACAAATCTCAGTCTGTGGTAAAGGTTTTGGTCAAAAAGGATGCTTGAAGACACACTTGATAGTCCACACAGGTGAGAAACAATTTAATTGCTCAGTCTGTGGTAAAGGTTTTGGTTGTAAAGCACACTTGATAGTCCACACAGGTGAGAAACAATTTAATTGCTCAGTCTGTTGTAAAGGTTTTGGTTGTAAAGCACACTTGAAGACACACTTCATAGTCCACACAGGAGATACAAAATTTAATTTCTCAGTCTGTGGTAAAGGTTTTGGTCAAAAAGGATCCTTGAAGACACACTTGATAGTCCACATAGGTGAGAAACAATTTAATTGCTCAGTCTGTGGTAAAGGTTTTGGTCATAAAGCAAACTTGAAGACACACTTGATAGTCCACACAGGAGATACAAAAATGTATTTCTCAGTCTGTTGTAAAGGTTTTGGTCAAAAAGGATCCTTGAAGACACACATGAAAATCCATACAGGAGATAAACATGAATGTAATTTCTCAGTCTGTGGTAAAGGTTTTGCTTGTAAAGAAAGCGTGAAGACACACTTGATAGTCCACACAGGTGAGAAACAATTTAATTGCTCAGTCTGTGGTAAAGGTTTTGGTCATAAAGCAAACTTGAAGACACACTTGATAGTCCACACAGGCGATACAAAAATGTATTTCTCAAGTCTGTTGTAAAGGTTTTGGTCAAAAAGGATCCTTGAAGACACACATGAAAATCCATACAGGAGATAAACATGAATGTAATTTCTCAGTCTGTGGTAAAGGTTTTGCTTGTAAAGAAAGTGTGAAGACACACTTGATAGTCCACACAGGAGATAAAAAATGTAATTTCTCAGTCTGTGGTAAAGGTTTTGGTCAAAAAGAATCCTTGAAGAGACACATGATAATCCACACAGGAGATAGACATGAATGTAATTGCTCAGTCTGTGGTAAAGGTTTTGCTCGTAAAGAAAGCTTGAAGACACACTTGATAGTCCACACAGGAGATAAAACATTTAATTTCTCAGTCTGTGGTAAAGGTTTTGGTCAAAAAGGATCCTTGAAGACGCACTTGATAGTCCACACAGGTGAGAAACAATTTAATTGCTCAGTCTGTGGTAAAGGTTTTGGTCGTAAAGCACACTTGAAGACACACTTGATAGTCCACACAGGAGATAAAAAAATGCAATTGCTCAGTTTGTGGTAAAGGTTTTGGTCAAAAAGGATCCTTGAAGACACACTTGATAGTCCACACAGGTGAGAAATAATTTAATTGCTCAGTCTGTGGTAAAGGTTTTGGTTGTAAAGCACACTTCATAGTCCACACAGGAGATACAACATTTAATTTCTCAGTCTGTGGTAAAGGTTTTGGTCAAAAAGAATCCTTAAATACACACTTGATAGTCCACACAGGTGAGAAACAATTTAATTGCTCAGTCTGTGGTAAAGGTGTTGGTCATAAAGCAAACTTGAAGACACACTTGATAGTCCACACAGGAGATACAAAAATGTATTTCTCAGTCTGTTGTAAAGGTTTTGGTCAAAAAGGATCCTTGAAGACACACATGAAAATCCAAACAGGAGATAAACATTAATGTAATTGCTCAGTCTGTGGTAAATGTTTTGCTTGTAAAGAAAGCTTGAAGACACACAGGAGATAAATAATTGAATTGCTCAGTCTGTGGTAAAGCTTCTGGTCATAAAGGAGACTTGAAGAGATATTTGAAAATCCACACAGGAGAGTAAACATTTAATTCAGGGTTCCCGCGGCCAGGGAAGGTGTTTATATGTATGTATGTATTTGGATATTTTTGTTTTTGTGCTTTGTTGTGCTGTCCTGTTTTATATCACCAATCAAAATAATGCAATAAAAAAGTTTGTGCTTCCCAGCTCTAATCTTACTTCATATGTTCTCTCTTCAAAAGTGTTTGATTTTCATCATAATCTGGTCCATCTACACAGTCAGTCACTCATGTCAACCAAAAATATTTAAATATCTGAAATGAGACGATCCCCTCATCATTGTTATTGTCTCTAGTGTCTCACACAGGATGCAGAGTAGACAGCTAGTAGGTCCAGAGCTGGATTGACTGACATCAGGTCAATCCAGCCCTTTTCATTTCAGAACCCATGTCAGTGACATGTAGTCTGCTAAGCAGCCCCAATGAAGGATTCATATGGAGTGCTGACAGCTGCCATTCATATGGGATTGGATACCAGGCAGCACCCCACACACACACAGTATATATATACTATATATATATATATATATATATATATATATATATATATACACACATTATATATATATATACACATATATATATATACACACACACACACACACACACACACACACACACACACACACACACACACACACATATATACACATATACAGATCCTTTCCAAAGAAAATGGAATATCATGGAAAAGTTATTTCCTTTCAAAAAGTGAAACCTTCATACATTATAGATTCATTACACACAAAATAAAGTATTTCAAGTATTTATATTTGTTTAACTTTGCATAAGTTTGGCTTCCAGCTCATAAAACCCCCAAAACAGTATTTCAAGAAATTTCAAGAAATGTTTACAAAGTAAAAAAAAGAAAAGAGGCAGATTTGTTTTGCTTTTAAACAGGTGTCAGTCTTTCATATTGGCCTGTGGCATATTGGTATCTGTGATGTAAATATAGTCCAAGGAAGCCATTGATTGAAAGGTTCCTCTGTTTGTGCTGTGTGGGGGCTGACTGGTGGCTTGGCTTACTCTATCCTCCCCTTCACAGCAGCAGGCAGCTGTAGCTGTTCTTGCGAACCTGCAGCGCCGCCCTGTATACACACACACACACACACACGCACGCACGCACGCACGCACGCACGCACGCACGCACGCACGCACGCACGCACGCACACACGCACACACACACACACACACACACACACACACACACACACACACACACACACACACACACACACATATATATATACACATATTCAGATCCTTAAAAAAAATGAATATCATGGAAAAGTTAGTTTTTTTCCATAATTCTAGTACTGCATATATAGACCTGCATACAGTGGGCTATTATTGCTATATGTATATGTATGTATATATAAATGTATATATATATATATATATATATATATATATATATATATATATATATATGTGTGTGTGTGTGTGTATGTATGTATGTATGTATGTATGTATGTATGTATATTTGGCCCAGCCTGGCTCTCTCCCTGCCTGGCGCGGCCTGGGGTCCTTCAGGGTAGAGCGAGGTGCTCGCCGCAGGCGAATGACATGCAGCGCACAGGCCTTCTTGAGGCATCCTCTTTGTCTATGGTGCGGCATAGTAGGATTCCCTTTTCCCCAGGGAGGGTCTGTTGAGATGGAGGAGCGCGGCCTGGATTCATCCACAGAGCCTTAGCCCTCCATGCACAGAAGAGTCTTTCAATGCTGTGGTGTAGCACTAGCTCTATTGCAGTGGATTGGGGCATGATCAACCCTTCCGCGGGCAACGTTGCAGACAGAGTAGGAAGGCTGATCCGTGAGCGGCTGCTTCTGTGACGCGGGTCGGGGTCTTAATCGGCCTCGGCTGGGTCTACTGGGCGAGGGTGTATGATGTTGACAGACCCGAAACACCTTACGACCCCAGGTAACATCACTGATGACGCGTCCCAGCGCATGCTGTAGTATGTATTTTGAACTGTGTATATATATATATATATATATATATATATATATTAGGGATCTTGCACACTCGATTCCTAGGCTCGCCCGCTGCGCGGCCTCGCCCAGTTGGCCCTGCAGCTCTCCCAGCTGGCCCTGCAGCTCTCAGCTGGCCCTGCAGCTCACATACGCCTGGCTGCTCCTTGATGGCATACTTCAGGGATGCTGGATCACCCGTCCTGGAGCTGGCAACATTCAGCTGTCCATGGGCTGAAGACAGGGGTCTGAAGGCAGACTCCCACTTTTTTAAGACATCGCTGATCACTGATTATGTCACAGTGGGATTTATGACATCACAGTTGATGTCACAGTGGGATTTATGACATCACAGTTGATGTCACAGTGGGATTTATGACATCACAGTTGATGTCACAGTGGGATTTATGACATCACAGTTGATGTCACAGTGGGATTTTTGACATCACAGTGGGACAGAGAAACAGAGCCCCAGCTCCCATTTATATACTGAGGATGATAATGATGATGATGATGATGATAATGCTAGTATGGGAGCTGGGGCTCTGTTTCTCTGTTTCTCTGTCCCACTGTGATGCCATGAATCCCACTGTGACATCATCCGTGATATCATCAGTGATGTCATAAATCCCTGTGATGTCATAAACCCCACTGTGACATCGGCAGGGATGTCATAAATCCCACTGTGACATCATCCGTGGTGTCATAAATCCCATGGTGACATCATCCGTGATGTCATAAATCCCACTGTGACATCATCCGTGATGTCATAAATCCCATGGTGACATCATCCGTGATGTCATAAATCCCACTGTGACATCATCAGCAATGTCATAAATCCCACTGATGAGATCATCAGTGATGGCATAAATCTGTTAGTCTGTTAGACAAATCTTTAACTTGGCCTTTAATATGGGGGGGGGGTGTGATAGTGGAGTTGTTTTCTTAAGATTGTTGTTCAAATAAAACCCCCTCTGATAGGCTAAAGTTAACAAATGATCATTGTCATCACAGAAGCTTCCTAATTTCATGTATCAGTCAAGTCAACATCAGTCACGTGGGGTCACTGGGAGGAAGAAAACAAACAACACACCCAGCAGCGTGCAGCAAAGTACACAAAGATGATTGAGAAGGCAAGAGCGACAAGGCCTTTTTGAAGATAGCGCTGCGGCCATTCTGGCCTGAAAGTCGCCTCCTTGCTCAGGAAGCATAGTCTCTCCAAAATGGCGGATTGGCTGTGTGCAGTTGTATCTTTTCAATAAAAGGTCTTTGGCTTACAGCGACTACTTTCTTTTGTACTTTTCAGTTTCACACACTGCGTTTGGGAAGAATGTCCTGAAGTGTGAAGGGGGACTAAAGACTTGATGACAAAACCGTGTGATTTGGTGGATTATGACAGGACACCGTGGATTAACGTTACATGGGCGAGTAGCCTTACTGCCACAGTCAATGGTTACAGTACTGCACGGAACGTTTCATCGTCCATTCCTGGGAGCGTTTATTCTTTTTCGTGAATGGATTTACGTTTACGTCGCTGGATCATTTGGAAGAGAAAGCAAGTTGGTGAGTAAAGTAAACGTTTAATGGTTGAATAATCGAATGCACTGCATTGAGGGAGGGCTTTTCCATTGAGCGAACTGCTTTCTGAAAACATGTTTATCTGATGTAGTCTACATTGAAAAACGTAACCCCCCCCCTCCCCCCACCGCAGCAGCAAAACACAGCCTCACAGCATGGCTGCCTGCCTGTAGCAGAATGTAGGCTATTCTGTTGCCCACTGAAATGTATTATGTTACAATGAATGAATGTAAACGAACAAAGGGCTTGCAACACAAGTTTTAGATAGCTCCCGTGGCGGACATTTATTGAGACAAACAGTTTCGGCCCAATTCGGCCCTTCGTCAGTGTCAAGTGAAAAATACATTTGCAAATGAAGTGCTTAAATAGCATTTTCATGGGTCTTTGTCTCCGCCTAGTGGTGTGGAGGCAGACCCAGGTACAATCTTCAAAGCAGTTTCACAAAACATAAATCACATTCTAAGGGAAAGGAAAATGGTAGCAGAACCTATCTGAATGAATATACAATAGCTCTACACAGCAATCACTGCACACTAATATATATATTTTATATACATATTTTAGAATATATATTTTTTGAACATATTCAACATATTTTTTAGACATATTTTTAGACATCTTTTATAGAAATGGACGCTGTCAATCAGCTCGGCCCTCTAAGTATCTCACAGAGAACATTCATCCATACAGTCTTGTATCAAAAGGAAATAAAAGGCAAAAAAACAACTGGAAAATGAGTACAGCACAGAGGTCTCACAAGTAAGGCCTGACATCAAAGTCCTCATTGAGTCCAATAGGTGCCATGGTGCCCAAAAAGTCAATCCACCATAATTCTCTCTTTAGAAGGAGATTGTCCATGTTCCCCCCGCGTCTAGGGGCCGTAACATGTTCAATGCCCACGTAATCTGAGTTGGGAGACATTGTGGTGTGCCTGCGTGAAATTAATGGCTACTGAGCTTTTTACATCACAGTTTCTGATTGTACTGCGGTGCTCTGCTATCCGTGTCTTAAGTGCTCTTGACGTCTTGCCCACGTAGGATTTCCCACAGGGACAAGTGAGCATATAAATAACATTGGTAGTTGTGCAAGATATCTTTCCTCTGATTTTGATCTTTTTTCCTGTTGTTGGATGGTTAAAAACGTTACTCAGATCCGGATCTGTATCCAAGAGGTGCCAGTGTTTTTTTATTATTTTTTCGAATTGTTTTCCCAGGGGTGAATACTGTATGATACAGTTAACTGGTTGTAGAGTGTTCTTTTTTTGAGAGGGGCGCAGACGCAGACACTCCTCCTGGCTTTTTGAGGAGACCTTTGAGGCTGCTTTCTCGATGACAGGCTCCGAGTAGCCCCTTGTTTTGAACATCCTTTTAAGGGTGTGACTTTGTTTGTGAAAAGAGGCCTCCGTGCTTCACACTCTCCTGATTCTATGGAATTGACTAATAGGCAGGCTGTTTTTTAGGGGGGTGGGATGGAATGAGTCCGCCCCAATGAATGAATGTATCAGTTAACTTAATTGTAGCAATATACAAGTTCATATTTTAAACATGAGGGCTGGCAAATATTTCTCATGGAACTGATTGTCTAAATGTCATAAAATAATATTGGAATTGGATAAAACTGTAGCTTTTGTGTTTGGAACGGAGAGCTAAGCTAAAGCTAGCATTCCCTCCCTATCAGGTGGACTGGTGTCCTGTATGCCTCACTGCACTGGGGCAGAAGTGCCACTGACCTTCTTTGATGATTTATTAGGTGCTCGAAGGGAAGCACCTCTACTGACTGTGTGTGTGTGTGTGTGTGTGTGTGTGTGTGTTTCCATTGTAATATTGTGTGCCATGCTCGAGGGAATGAGCGTATGCAGCAGTGCAGTGTTGAGGTGCTGCAGAGCCTTCAGAGCCCTGCTTATGGAGAATCCAGCTTGCACCTCTACACCAGGCACTATGGTAAAGGTCATGCTCCACGTTGGCCCAGGTTACATCCAAATCCAGGAAGTAGCTTGTGATTGGCTAAGTTTCCACCTCTTGGCTTGTGATTTACTCACTGTAGTGGCCAAGTTAGCCGCAAATTCAATAGTTCAGCGATTCTCCTGCTTACAACAGTGTGTCTGTGCCACCACAGCACTTTAGTGTTAACACAACTCTTTTTAAAGTCACTCCGTGTTTTCCTTTGAAGTATTTTAGTGAGACAAGCTGTTGGATTTTATAATATCTTCCCCAAGATTGATAGCAGCTACGTTTGCTGTTTATATTGATTTCCCCCTAAAGCCAATTTACAGATTCATCTGCTTTGATTGTTGCTTTGTCGAGTCAGTAGCTGGTGATGAGTAGGCCAGCACCTTTAGTGCTCGCTCTGTCTCTGTCTCTCTGTCTCTGTCTCTCCCTCTCTGTCTCTGTGTGTGTGTGTGTGTGTCTCTCACACTCGCTCTCCGTGTCTCTGTCTCTCACTCCCCTTCTGTCTGTGTGTGTGTGTGTGTGTCTCTCTCCTTCTCTCTTTCTGTGTGTGTGTCTCTCTCTCTCTCTTCTAAGACATACACCCTCCTCCTGTCTATCACTGTCTGAATGCTCCTCCTCTGCGGCATTTGAGATGTTAAATCTGTGTGAGAGCGTGAGTTGTGTGTGTGTCTGTGTGTGTGTGTGTGTGTGTGTGTGTGAGACAGAGTGTGAGTTGTGTGTGTGTGTGTGTGTGTGTGTGTGTGTGTGTGTATCTACTGTCCTGTCCTCTTGTGAATACATGTAAATGTCCATTTTAGTCATTGAGTGACACTCTAATGCAGACTTCCATTGAGGTCAACAGCAGACTAACATCACCAACATCACAAGCAACTCATTGTAAGGAGGTCAAAGGTCACAGTGTCCCTACAAAGCCTTTTTGCTGTAGATGGTGGAGGAGGTTATCTAGGTCAGTGGTTCCCAACCGGTGGTACGCGTACCGTAGGTGGTACTTGCGACCCCTGCTGGTGGTACTTGGAGAAGGCTCTGTGAAAATTCAAAAAAAAAAATTTTTTTTTTTTTTTTTTTTTTTTTTAGTTTTTGTGCAAAATCCATGGTGGTCATTAGTAGTAGTTTTCAAACATGTGAAAGTGAAATAATAATAATAATTATTAATATTATTGGCAGTGTTTCTCAAGGTAGGTGGTACTTGCGCCCCCCCTGCTGGTGGTACTTGATCCCTGGAATCCCAATGTTTAAATTATGAAGTGGATCAAAACGGGAGGGAATCGTAAAAGAGCTGTAGTAGAGGAGAGCAGCAACGATGAAGCACAAGGAGGTGAAGACAGCAGTCAACCCAGCACAAGTGCAGCTGCTGCAGGTTGCACATAGGCTGCAGGTTGGAATAAATTTGCCTCCTGCGTGAACTGTGCATAGCTGAATACAGGCCCGTAGCTACCATTGAGGACACCGAGGTCATGACCTCGGTATTTTCCACACCAATTTTTTTTTTTTTTTTTTTTTTTTTTTTTTTAAATAGCCCTGGTCCCCAGATCTATTAATCTGTCATTGATGTTTTAATGCGACAGTTGATCGGAAATGCAACAATTTGCTTCCTCTCTGTGTGCTATAGAAGAGAGATAACTCACAACATTCAGATTTTGCATTGAGGCTAGATTGGGGCTAGACTTTGGGGACAGTTCTATTGAAGTGAATGGGTAAGTAACTCCCCTGTAAGTGATGTTTGTGTAGATGGGCAATTGTATTTAATTGAGCAGTATTCTGCCATGTGACCTGTATGCAGAATATAAATTATATCATATGGGGAGACATTTATTTTTTGTATCATTTTAAAGCAACAGCACAGTAAAGAGGATATTAATCTAACATGATGTATGTAGTTCTTTATAGATCTAGCCTCTTCATTTTGCTCTCAAAGTGCACCAGATTGAAGCATTTTACTTTAAAATGGACAAAATTTTCTATCCGGGGGTGCACAGCCCCCCCTGGTCCCCCCACGCCGCGCTAAAATGACCTCGGTATTTCTCAAACTATGGCTACGGGCCTGGCTGAATAGACTGTATTTTAACGTCGGTCATATGGTGGTACTTGGAGAGCCAACTACTTTCTCAGGTGGTACTTGGTGTAAAAAGGTTGGGAACCACTGATCTAGGTTACCTACATTAGTCTATAGCAGTGGTTCCCAACCTTTTTACACCAAGTACCACCTGAGAAAGTAGTTGGCTCTCCAAGTACCACCATATGACCGACGTTAAAATACAGTCTATTCAGCCAGGCCCGTAGCCATAGTTTGAGAAATACCGAGGTCATTTTAGCGCGGCGTGGGGGGACCAGGGGGGGCTGTGCACCCCCGGATAGAAAATTTTGTCCATTTTAAAGTAAAATGCTTCAATCTGGTGCACTTTGAGAGCAAAATGAAGAGGCTAGATCTATAAAGAACTACATACATCATGTTAGATTAATATCCTCTTTACTGTGCTGTTGCTTTAAAATGATACAAAAAATAAATGTCTCCCCATATGATATAATTTATATTCTGCATACAGGTCACATGGCAGAATACTGCTCAATTAAATACAATTGCCCATCTACACAAACATCACTTACAGGGGAGTTACTTACCCATTCACTTCAATAGAACTGTCCCCAAAGTCTAGCCCCAATCTAGCCTCAATGCAAAATCTGAATGTTGTGAGTTATCTCTCTTCTATAGCACACAGAGAGGAAGCAAATTGTTGCATTTCCGATCAACTGTCGCATTAAAACATCAATGACAGATTAATAGATCTGGGGACCAGGGCTATTTAAAAAAAAAAAAAAAAAAAAAAAAAAAAATTGGTGTGGAAAATACCGAGGTCATGACCTCGGTGTCCTCAATGGTAGCTACGGGCCTGTATTCAGCTATGCACAGTTCACGCAGGAGGCAAATTTATTCCAACCTGCAGCCTATGTGCAACCTGCAGCAGCTGCACTTGTGCTGGGTTGACTGCTGTCTTCACCTCCTTGTGCTTCATCGTTGCTGCTCTCCTCTACTACAGCTCTTTTACGATTCCCTCCCGTTTTGATCCACTTCATAATTTAAACATTGGGATTCCAGGGATCAAGTACCACCAGCAGGGGGGGCGCAAGTACCACCTACCTTGAGAAACACTGCCAATAATATTAATAATTATTATTATTATTTCACTTTCACAT
Organism: Poromitra crassiceps; assembly: GCF_964638095.1. Lineage (NCBI taxonomy): Eukaryota > Metazoa > Chordata > Actinopteri > Beryciformes > Melamphaidae > Poromitra > Poromitra crassiceps. The sequence continues at coordinate 379,199 of NW_028152227.1, read as the reverse complement.
GTTTGAAAACTACTACTAATGACCACCATGGATTTTGCACAAAAACTTAAAAAAAAAAAAAAAAAAAAAAAATTTTTTTTTTTTTTTTTTTTTTTGAATTTTCACAGAGCCTTCCAAGTACCACCAGCAGGGGTCGCAAGTACCACCTACGGTACGCGTACCACCGGTTGGGAACCACTGGTCTATAGAGTTCAACAGAAAAGATGGTGGAGGAGGTTATCTAGGTTACCTACATTAGTCTATGGAGTTCAACAGAAAAGATGTGGAGGAGGTTATCTAGGTTACCTACATTAGTCTATAGAGTTCAACAGAAAAGATGGTGGAGGAGGTTATCTAGGTTACCTACATTAGTCTATGGAGTTCAACAGAAAAGATGGTGGAGGAGGTTATCTAGGTTACCTACATTAGTCTATAGAGTTCAACAGAAAAGATGGTGGAGGAGGTTATCTAGGTTACCTACATTAGTCTATAGAGTTCAACAGAAAAGATGGTGGGGGAGGTTATCTAGGTTACCTACATTAGTCTATGGAGTTCAACAGAAAAGATGGTGGAGGAGGTTATCTAGGTTACCTACATTAGTCTATAGAGTTCAACAGAAAAGATGGTGGAGGAGGTTATCTAGGTTACCTACATTAGTCTATGGAGTTCAACAGAAAATATGGTGGAGGAGGTTATCTAGGTTACCTACATTAGTCTATGGAGTTCAACAGAAAAGATGGTGGAGGAGGTTATCTAGGTTACCTACATTAGTCTATAGAGTTCAACAGAAAAGATGGTGGAGGAGGTTATCTAGGTTACCTACATTAGTCTATGGAGTTCAACAGAAAAGATGGTGGAGGAGGTTATCTAGGTTACCTACATTAGTCTATAGAGTTCAACAGAAAAGATGGTGGAGGAGGTTATCTAGGTTACCTACATTAGTCTATAGAGTTCAACAGAAAAGATGGTGGAGGAGGTTATCTAGGTTACCTACATTAGTCTATAGAGTTCAACAGAAAAGATGGTGGAGGAGGTTATCTAGGTTACCTACATTAGTCTATGGAGTTCAACAGAAAAGATGGTGGAGGAGGTTATCTAGGTTACCTACATTAGTCTATAGAGTTCAACAGAAAAGATGGTGGAGGAGGTTATCTAGGTTACCTACATTAGTCTATGGAGTTCAACAGAAAAGATGGTGGAGGAGGTTATCTAGGTTACCTACATTAGTCTATAGAGTTCAACAGAAAAGATGGTGGAGGAGGTTATCTAGGTTACCTACATTAGTCTATGGAGTTCAACAGAAAAGATGGTGGAGGAGGTTATCTAGGTTACCTACATTAGTCTATAGAGTTCAACAGAAAAGATGGTGGAGGAGGTTATCTAGGTTACCTACATTAGTCTATGGAGTTCAACAGAAAAGATGGTGGAGGAGGTTATCTAGGTTACCTACATTAGTCTATGGAGTTCAACAGAAAAGACGGTGGAGGAGGTTATCTAGGTTACCTACATTAGTCTATAGAGTTCAACAGAAAAGATGGTGGAGGAGGTTATCTAGGTTACCTACATTAGTCTATAGAGTTCAACAGAAAAGATGGTGGAGGAGGTTATCTAGGTTACCTACATTAGTCTATAGAGTTCAACAGAAAAGATGGTGGAGGAGGTTATCTAGGTTACCTACATTAGTCTATAGAGTTCAACAGAAAAGATGGTGGAGGAGGTT